>NC_067115.1:31891873-32191893 GCF_021347895.1 Acanthochromis polyacanthus | reverse complement strand
CACTCATCATATCTGAGACATTTGTTTTATTGCTTTACTGTTGCTCTTTATCAGGCAGCCGATCATGTGTCAGATCGGGTGAGACATGCTGGATAAAAGCTCTGGATGCATTATTTACTGATCAGACATGTTAAATTTTTCAAAATCTGGTGAAGGAAAACCGTTATGATGAATGAAATCACAGCAAATATGGAAGTTACACAGGAAACTCGACAAGTTTCTTGTTGGCAACTGAAATGTTGGGCTGTTTTTGTTTGTTTGTTTGTTGCTCTGGACTACTTGAACTTTCTCACCTGTGCTCTGTTGACAGGCCTCTCTTCACCCTTACATTGCTGTGTGAAGCACTTGTTCCTTCTGCGCACAGCAAAGGAATGAAATAGATGGATTCAATCATTAGCTCAGAAAAAGTGTGACAAAAACTTTGACATTAGTGAACAAAATCATAGTGATGTAGAATTTCTCACCTAATCCAAAACAGGACAGTGATGAGTGTGACAGCCAGCAGGACAGAGATGACTGATCCCAAAGCTGCTGATTTACCAGAGCCTGGAGAGTCAGAAGGAAGAACGGGAAGCTAATTTGGGATCTTGAGGATGCTTGATTGTGTTTAGATCATTTTCATACTCATCAAACCATTCAGAAAGCCACTGTACACTGACTAAAAAGTCCTGCATCTGTTATGTTTGTCTAATCCTTGATTGAAAATCAAAAATAATCAGGTCTGTGTAGGTGGATGCACATAATTTACCTGCCACAAAAACTGGATGTGAGGTGGACTTTTGACATCCTCTGGTGTTCTGAGCTTCACAGTAATAATTCCCACTGTGTTCAGCTCTAAAGTCAGTGATGGTGAAGGTCTGTCCTGATGCTTTTGGAGAGTTTTCATTCTCCTTGTACCAGGTGTAATTAGCTGCTGGGTTAGCATCACTGCTGCAGGTCAGATTCACTGAGCTTCCCTCCATTATCTCACCAGATGGACTCACTGACACAGAGGGAAGCTTTGGAGCATCTGGTGAGAGATATAAAGAAACGCAACTCATGAGATTTTGTGGACAGACGAGTTAAGTACCAGCATAAAGGAAAGGCAGAGACAGTTTGTGATATTTCTATGAATTTTTTTGACTTATTTTCCACAACCATAATTACTACTTTTCAGTAAAGCCTTGGCATTGCTTCTATATAACATGGCATCCATCGACTCATCTTTACATTACAAAATCTCCTTGATCCTTTTTACTCACATTGCACATCTAAGAACAGAGATGTAGAGTTGATCTCTCCATAAAGATTCTCAGCCTTGCAGCAGTAGGTTCCTCTGTCCTCAGAGCTGACGGACGTAAAATGATAAATATCTTCTGGTCCTTGAAGCAGTATTTGGTTCTCCTTGTACCAGGTGTAGTTAGCTGCTGGGTTAGCATCACTGCTGCAGGTCAGAGTCACTGAACTTCCCTCCATTATCTCACCAGATGGACTCACTGACAAAGAAGAGGTTTCTGGACCATCTAGTAGAAAAGTTTACATAGATTTTCATAATTCATTATCTGCAATGCAAAGCAAGCCAGAAATTTAAGATTTAAGCTACTTGTTGCATTACAGAAGTGGTTTTTACTCACATTTTACATTAATGAAGACACATTTAGATGCCATCTGCCCGAGCTCGTTCTCAGCTGTACAGTAATACTCTCCGGAGTCTGAGGACTGGATGGAGCTCAAGATGAGTGGTGTTTCTTTATGGAGCAGTGTTTGGTTCTCCTTGTACCAGGTGTAATTAGCTGCTGGGTTAGCATCACTGCTGCAGGTCAGAGTCACTGAACTTCCCTTCATAATTTCACCAGAGGAACTCATCAACAATAAGGGAACCTTTGGAGAATCTAGAGGATTTGAACATAGAAGACACTGATTATACCGACTGTCGCATCTCATTGTATTTTTCATTAATTTTGTGTTTATTTCATGTTTCTGTGAGTTATGTATCTGCTATCTCTCTGTCACTGTTTTGATATTTCCAGTGGCCAATTGTTTTTCCTCTCAACTGCTGGTCAGTTTAGTTATTCTGTTCTATATTTAAAGAAATAATTCACAATATTCAGCAAATTGAATTGAAGCTATCACTGTGAACCCAAGCATGCCCACAATGCATTTAAATAAGATATTATTATAAGGTAACTTACATAGGTACAGAATGCCTTGGATTTTTAAACAAACAAAAAAAATTCAAAGTATTCTGTTCATTTTCTGTTGTTTTCATACTACCTATTATGTAGATTCAGCAGGTTTAAATTAGTATTTGCCAAACTTCTTTGTGTTACTGCCACCAAGTGTTGATCAGCTGCAGACATGTACAACTTTGTGTGGACAAAACAGGGGCACTTTGAAAAAACTGTGCTCCTTCCAATTCCAATTAAGATGCATGTGACATTTGGTCACCACACCTCCAGGACCTCCACATTCACTATCCAGGGTTTGTAATCTTGAATGGCTGCTGAAGTGTTCTTCCATAGTACTTATGTACAATGTGTGAGTGAATAAATGTCATATTTAGTCGGTTAGTAAGACTGTGGACACTGCAGTGATTCATGTGTTTTGAACTCGTCGGCTAAACCCAGAATGACAGCTTTACTTGTTTTTGCCACTTGGTGGCAGCAGCACATCTCATAAAGTTTACATGGAAGACTTGAACAAACAGTGGTCTCATTACAGATCCAGCAGATATGAAGCCATATTTTGATCTGAAGTTGTGTTTGCATCCACCTGATAAAACTATGTCCAGTATTCACTCTGGATTTCGCTTTGTCCTGATGAAAAAATATGACTAATTAGCAGCAGGTAAATATCACTTCACATACAAGAACTGCACTCCTCTAATTCATTGTTTCTGTAAAATAATTAAATAAAAAATGTAGCTACTTTGAAGATGAATTTTTTTTTTTTTTTGATTTTGTGTAGTAAACTCACACACTGGAAGAGATTGGTGACCCTTGTAGGAGCAGGAATAACGATCTGCTGGATCAATGTGTTTGCTGTAAGAATAAGAGGTTTCTTCTTGAATTCTTGTTTCATTCTTGTACCAGACAAAGGTCAAATGACCAGGAGGAAAACAGTTGCTGTGACAAATAAGCTTTGGACCAGAGGAAGACCAGATCACCTGCACCTGTATATCTGGGACTGTCAATTTAAATGAGAGAGAAATGTCACGTAAAATGAACTTTCAACAACACACAGCACTACCGGACAGAGAATATAAAGCTGTCATACAGCTAAATGCTAACATCCACATTACAAATGTTTCTGTCTGGTCTACAAGTATTTGACACAACTTTCAGAATTTGCCTCAAAAGTAATCAGCAATTGACTGAATAGCAGTTTCAGATGTTAATGGAATTTTCATTTGGTAGCTGGTCATGAAAAATTTGAAAATGTGGTCATAGGAAGTAAAAGAGGTCATCATTAGGCTAAAAAACACAAAACAGATCCATCAGAGAAACAGCAGAAACCTTGGATTGAGCAAATCAGTAACTTGGTTCTTTCTTTGGTGAGCTCAGCAACAACAAAAGGTCTGGAAGGACATAGATGGCATTTAAAGTGGTTAAGAAAGTCAAGAATACTTTTCGATAGGTAGACATATTATCATCAAAGTCTCCAATCAAGAGAAGCCTTCAAGACTGTAAGTACAAGGTTTACTGTGCTATGAAAAACAATTCGCCCTCCTACAAATTATGTTCTATTTCTGCATATTTATCACACTTTAAAGTTTTCAGATCATCAAACAAACTTAAAGTCATTGCTGAGGCTCTGGGACTCCAGAGAAACGTGAGAGACTTTATGTAGAAACATGGAAAAGTGGAGAACCTTCCTAGGAGTGGACGGCCTTCCAACATTTCTCCAAGACATTCACATCTAACCCAGGTCACAAAAGAACCCAGAGGAACACCTAAAGATCTGCAGACCTCACTGCTCTTGGTTAAGGTCCGTCTACATGATTCCACAATAAGGAAAACTCTGAGAGGAAATGGAACCATGGGAGAGTTAAAGGATCAAACCAAAAAGAACATAACGGCTACGTCCGGTATTTGCAAAAAAATATCTAGATGAGCCCCAAGACTTTTGGGATAATATCCTGTGGACTGATGAGTCCAATGTGGAACTTTCTGGTAGACATGGGTCTGTTACATCTGGTGCGAAGCTAAAACTACATTCCACCATAAGAACATGATACCAGCAGTGAAACATGGTGGTGGTAGTTAGAAATGTCCAGAATTTTTTTCAGTGAAGATAGCATTAAATGAATCAGAAATCCAGTCTAGACATTGTTAATGTGGTAAATGACTATTCTAGCTGAAAGTGACTGATTTTTAATGGAATATCTCCATAGGGGTACAGAGGAACATTTCCAGCAACCATCACTCCTGTTCTAATGCTACATTGTGTTAGATAATGGTGTTGAAAGGGTAATTGATGATTAGAAAACCTTTGTGCAGTTATGTTAACACATGGATAAAAGTGTGTTTTCATGGAAAACATGAAATTCTCCAGGTGACCTGAAACTTTTTGAACAGTAGTGTAATCGTTGTTCACAGTACCTGTTACAGTCAGAGTGGTTCCAGGTAAATCACTCCCCCACTCAAACCTTGATCCTTTGAACGTGAAGCGATATTCTGCTGAATCCGTGTCTCTCAGGTCATTGATTCTCAGAATGGAGCCTCCTCTATATTTTTCAAAGAGTTGAGTGCGCTGTGCATATTGGAAGTCTTTTCTAAGGTCCAGAGGAGATTTTGATCTTTGCCAGCGAGGTGCCACACGGAACCAGAATTTTTCTTCAGCCCATAACTGAACAAACTGATTGAATGTACAAGAAATGTTCACTGATGAGCCCCTGAAGGCACAGATGCTTCTCTCAGCGTAGACCACTTTGTTGCATGACTTACCATAGATACCTGAAAAAAATTATTCATTACAAACTATAGTTTTTACAGCAGTAATTGGTTGGTTGTTTTACTGTAGACAGAGAGACACATGAAGTCATTGTGCAGCACATTAGGCAAAACAGCAGCATGTTAGTGTAAGACTGGAGTAAACTCACACACTGAAGGAGAGGAGAAAGTCTCATTTCCTCTTACAGAACAGGCAATGCTGTTCTCAGAGTAAAAGTAGCCACTATAAAGTGATGTTTCCCAGATCATCTTCCCATTCATGTACCAGATGTAGGAAGCATAAAGAGGTTGACAACCGCTGTGACACGTCAACTTTGACCATGTACAAGGTTCGATCTTGCACAGCGATGATTCACTTGTCTGCACCTGTAGATCTACATTTGAAATGAAGCAGAAATAGCTTGAAAAGATCAACCTGTTAGCATACACTCACGATAACACACACAGATATTCAGTGGAGCAGTTTCCAAGAAAAAAATATTACCATTGACAGATAAAGTGACTCCAAGTTGATCAGTATAACTTCCATCTTGTTGGTTTGTTATGAACATGAACTTGTACACAGCAGAGTCACTGTTTCTCAGGTCTGTGATTCTCAGAGTGCAGCTGTTTTTACCACAGAGATACTGCACACGACCTGCAAACTCTGAATCTGCTCTGAGATCCAAAGCTTCTTTGTCTTGCAGTTCAGTGAACCAGAATGTTTTCTCAACTGTTGTAACATGGTTGTTTATTCTGGTTGGGTATGTGTAGGAGCAGCTTAAGTCCACAGTTGATCCTTTCAAGGCACAGATGTGAGGGGAAGTGTAAGTCACTCCCCATCCGTTCTGCCCACTCACGACTGCAACACATCAGAAACAACAATCCAGTGAATGATAACATTAGATGTGAGAGGTAACATGGACCAGTTTCAAAAACCCTGCAAGTTAGGAAAACAAATGTAGTAAATCTGATTGAATTCTTAGACTTCCTGACAGTTGAGAGTCTCCAACTTCAATGCACTTATACTGAAAAAACAGGAAGCAGAATAATGGTTGTTGGTAGGGTGTGGAAGAAGAGTGTGAAAAAGGGTGTGAAAAAAAATGTTCCACTTGCTTGGTTTGTTTCCTGTCTGAAAGTAGAGATAAAATGCATCTGTGAAACTCTTAGACGCCAGCTTGTGATATCTTGACACCACTGAATCTCAGTAATTTTGCAGAAATAGCACATTAAAGTCAGAAAATCAAAGCATGAACTGAGCTTACAAGGTTAAATACACATGTATAGAATGATAATGAAACCCTATTGGCTGCAGACAGTAACCAATATTTGCCCTGGCACCACATCAGATTATCCTGACATGAATATATAATGTGCTCACAATAATGTGTATAATGTGTATAAAATAACGTTCTATTAGTAGTACAGCTGCGTCATGACACCCTTTGTCTTGGAAAGAGTCCCTTTTTTTACTTTAAGGAAAATCCAGCCACATGCTTAGAAAGTTTCTTCTAAAATCTACTCAATTTTGATGAATTTTATAACTGAGCGTTAACAGCAAGTGGTGTTGCAGAGTCTAAAAGGTCACATGCAATCATTGAATCACTTTTTACGATCATTCAAAAAGTGACCAGTAACTATGACAAATAAAGACAAATGTCATGAATTTCCTAAAATGGAAACGTAGATTTTTGATACCTGACACATGGAGAACGATGACAACAAATCTTCTCACAGCTGCTATCAAACTCATCTCTGCTCTGCTCTCCATTACCATGTCAGAAGGTTGATATCAGGGTCTATAGGCTGTGATAGACTGCAGATGAGGATGTGGTGTCAAACGAAAACCTGTCACCTCTGTGGTCGTCCATAATCATAAGATCTGTTCTGACTTCCTTCCTCTTTATGTCAGCTGGTCCTAAGATTTGAATAACTGTACATGTCTGAGATGAAATGAAGACTGCATGAACCTCCCAGAATACTGCAGTGTGTAAAAAAGAGAGGCTCATTGTTGGCCTGTTGGTCTCTGTACCACCACTATCTCAAATAAATCTGCTTTAACTTCTTGAGAGATAATCTTAAACCCATTTAAAAAGTCTTTGTCATGAATGTGAATCCAAATAGTTGATGTTTATCACTGATGGGTTTTTTTCTCTAAAAATTTTTTTTCTCTTTTCTTCTTTAAAAAAAATCACCAAAATGACTGATGATTATCAGCCAGAAACCACAAACACAGAAAGAATTGATCGGATTTTCAACTTTCCATCAGTCCTTGAACGTGTCGCGTAGTTCCATCAGAATAATGTACCAAACTTAGGTTTGAAATTGTGTGAAATTAGCTGTCTGTAACATAGCTGAGTAGAAGTTTTTAGGTAAAAACCAAAAATAAAACCAAGTGCAGTAGAACATCTTGGTATATTTGTCATTCAGTAACTGTAAAAAAATGTGCTCCCAATACATCAGTTGTGTTTAATGTGGTGGACAATACCAGTGACATGGTCCTGTTTATCCTTCTGGAAGCCAAATTTAAAGCAGCGATGCACCGTTTCTTGATTTATTATTCAGAGCTCTTAAATGTGTCTGTTGATGGTTGTAAACACAGTGGACAGGAGAGGAGACTTTATTCATCTAAAACATTTAAACAAGAAAAAGCAAGAAATACAGAACACAGTCGTCTGCATACAACCATGCTTAAAAATTTCTTAAAAAGTTATTGATGCTGTTTCTACACAATAATCTATCATTTATTTTCTTTATAACATACATAACATGACATCTGAATGGTCTACTTATTAAATTAATCTGTTTATTTAGTAGAATATCAACAATATAGATCAGTGCAGTCAAGACAGTTTATGAAAGTATTGCCAAAGAGGATGAAAGGGTGTAAAATAAGCCACGTACTGAAAACACAAAACAAAACACAGAAAATAAAAATCACTTTAAGGCCTAGTCCACACATACACAAGTTTTTTTTTCTTCAACAAAAAGGGTTCTTTCTCTACTGTTCCCCCAGAAAGTCTCCCTCCACATATAAACACAAAACTAGCATCGTTCAGAGCATGGTGAGCCAAGAGGCGGTGATATAAGCCTAAACTCCAGAGCAATATTGGCCAATCAGAGGCCAGGAAGAAGAAAAAAAGCTATTACAGGTTCCATTAGGCTACAGCTTTGTCCTCTCCGCTCGCTATATACATGGTAACTTTTTCAAAAATACATTGCTTCAGTGAGACTAGGCTACCAACAACGGTGCATCAAGGAACCACATGTGTGAACTGATTGAGACTGTTTATACATAAATATCTGTAAAGTCCTGTTTACAAGGTAAACACCAGCACAAACTCTGTTTTCTCTGTCTACATGTCTAAACTGCTGTAACATCTTCATGGAAACATCAAACATGTAGGGTTAGAAGAGGGACATAGATTTGTGTTCATAGTCTGTGGTTTTTGTTGACTGTGCTGTACACTGCTGACGGGTTCTCCACAGCTTCCTGACGACTCCGTCTGTCAGAACAAAACACACTTCATGAAGATAAGGACTGATAATTAGAAACAAACATTAACAACACCCTGAACCCCTTGACACCTGAATTTATTTACAATTAAATAAAAATAATAATTTGTGTTTTTTTTTCCAGCTGATGCTAAAATAAGTGGATATTAATTTGTCTACACATATAGAACAGATCTATAACATTAACAATAATAATAATAACAACAACAACAGATATATCATAATTAGATCCCAGTCTGACCAGTCCTACTAGAAACCAGTGCTTGTAAAAGGTTCCTAGGTACGTATTAAATATGCACAAAGCAGCATTCAGGGAATGGATACTCTATCTCAGCTGCAGTTTGAATGAAAGTGATACGTTGCGAATTCGCGACAATAGGCGTCAAGGGGTTAAAAAAAGAATAGATTTCAAAACACGGCAACATGATGGAAGGAATTAAACATTGCTCCATTCAAGAATAGTTCACCTCACCCTGGACTGCCATTGTTAAAGTTGACAGCAGTGTACTCCACATCCTCCTCCTCTTCCTCCTTTTGTTTGTTGGGCCAAGCTAGCATAATGTTGGAGTAGAGGGGATCTTCCTGCTTCTTAAAGAAACGAACACTGCTGTAGTAAAGGTCGTCCTGCTGCTCTGCCGGTTCTCTCTTCACTGCAGGTGAAGGGATGTCGTATTGTGGGTCTACATCCTGCTGAAAGGTAAATATCTCATTAACAACAGAGCTCAGGTACACAGGTCAGTGTGCTACAAGTTTTAAAACATAATTTTATGTTTTGCTATGAAATGTGAATACTGAAGGATTAAGGGGGGTATCTTACTCTACCAGCTGAATCACATCCTCACAGTATGGACAAAGAAATGTGTATGAGTTGATAAGGACATACAGTATACACTATTGTTCAAAAGTTTGGGGTCACACAGACCATGCCATGGTTTCCCTGAAAACTCACACTTTTATTCATGTACTAATAGAACTGCACAATAGTTTTCTAATCATCAATTAGCCTTTCAACACCATTAGCTAACACAATGTAGCATTAGAACACAGGAGTGATGGTTGCTGGAAATGTTCCTCTGTACCCCTATGGAGATATTCCATTAAAAATCAGCTGTTTCCAGCTAGAATAGTCATTTACCACATTAACAATGTCTGGACTGTATTTCTGATTCATTTAATGTTATCTTCTTTCCAAAAAACTGCTTTTCTTTCAACAATAACATCATTTCTAAATGACCCCAAGCTTTTGAACAGTAATATACATCCACACTAAAGAAAGGGCCAAAACATGGGCTCAGTGGGACGAGTGGCTGTCTTGTAACTGGAAGGTTGCTGGTTTGATCCTCAGCCCGTTGAGCTCGTGACATAGCAAGACACCTGAGCAAGACACCTAATCCCTAATTGCTCCTGGTGGGCTGTGGTTAGCGCCTTGCATGGCAGCTTACGCCATCAGCGTGTGAATGGGTGAATGTGATGTATCATGTAAAGTGCTTTGGACAAAAGTGCTATATAAATACAACCATTTACATTACAACAGTGTTTATCAAAACCATTTCCCCGCTGTGGGATTAATAAAGGTTTAATCTATCTATCTACATAGCACAGGATCATCTACAACAGAAAACAAACACAGTGACGGATACAAATAAAAGGCTTCGCGTTTTATCAAACACAAATCAATAAGATGGAAAAAAGAAGGACGGTAAAAAGGCAGCAAATAAAAGAACAAAAGCACTGTTTTAATCAATTTTTCAGTGACATCAGAAATCTTTCCATACCTGTGCTGTATTATCCGCGTTCTCTCTGGACTCTGAGGTTTTTTTCAAGGACCACTGTCTTCTGGATAGAACAAGGAGTGGGCAAACAAATGAATCATCAAATGACATCTCGAAACAACTGACTAAATTTAAAATTCCTTCCTGCATGTTGCAGTAAATCTGAACAACTCACCTAATCAATAGAAAGGCAGACAGGAATATGATAACCAGAACAATAACAGTGATTGATCCAACAGCTGCTGATTTCAAAGGTCCTGGGAAACAAAGATTAAACAGAAACAGTGAATATTTTTGAATTATGGGATGTTTGGCAACACAGAATTTAATGTGAAATAATAGATCTTCAATCAACTGCCTTCTAAAGAATGATTCATTTAAACTGTTTTGTTTGTGCTCCTCATTACATAGAACATTATTACTCCACTAAGAAATGCGGCGGAGTTATGTGACGATCGCTGTCTGTCTGTCTGTCTGTCTGTCTGTCTGTCTGTTAGCATCATTACTCAAAAACAGACGGATGCAAACGGATTTGGATAAAATTTTCAGGGAAGGTCAGAAATGACACAGGGACCAAACGGTTAGATTTTACCAGTGATGAGGCTTATGGTCTGGATCCACAGATTTGTTTAACACTTCTCTATCATATCAAAATAGCGTCACAGCATCACTGCAACCATGACAACAAGTGAACACTATGTCAGCTGCCTGCTGACGATCACATGATTGCAAAACTACAAATCAACCGCTGCGGACTTATCGGGACTTATTCATCGGAAATCATACAAGGAACAACTGATTAAATTACGGGGGTGTTTCTGAGTCCCATAAATTTCCACTGTCCGATGCATATTTAGGATGTGATTCGGTATCTGTACATAACAAACACATGCATAACACACACCTGTGCTCAGCTCAGGGTCATTTTGTTTGTGGGTACATTTATATTAAATGGGCACATTTTATGTTGTTGTGATTTCTGATCATCAGTAATTAATAAATAAATGCTACATTTCTAAAAAAAAAAAAAAAAGCTTCATGTCTGACAATGTCATTTGGGGAAGGAACAGTCTTGGTGGAGGACTGTGCTCTGAGTGTTGTTTTTTTTTACTGGTCCTCCATAATGCTTGTGTAACAGTTGATTCTGTGTCTAAATGAGGTCCTCTGGATAGAAGATGGACTATATTAACTATGTCTTGGACTCTTCAGAAGATACGTCTGATCACAACCAGGTACTGAGGTAGACTAGGTGCTACTAGCCAGAGCAGACGTGTTGTGATGGTGGACATCTCTCTGAGGGCTCTGTGAGGACTTTCACTCTCTCTGTGGAGGTATTTTTCTTATATGCAGGGAGAAGATGTGGAATTGGGATTTGAATGGGCCTGACTAAAACCCTTCAATCTAGAGGAGGCTGTGGTGAGAATAATGGTGCTCTTACATTTGAATGCTCCTTTATTTCTCCAAACAAAAGCCATCTCTATGTGTCAAAATATTCGAGCCATAGAGCTGATGAACAAAAGCCATCTTTGTGGTCCAGGTGAGCTTTTGCAAAGGCTAACTGAGCTAATTGAGGCTACCAGAACTGCCTCAGTTGTGATTTTTGGATTCTTCTTCAGCCTCTTGTACTACAGTTCTTGACATCATTGAGGTCATGTTCAGCTTCCTACCACATCTTTGGAGATTTTTCACAGTGTGGAACTTGTACTTTTGATGATTGTTTGCACTTTAAAATGTTTAGATAAAGCTTTATATCCCCATAGCTCTCATCTCATAAACATCCATAACACATAACTCTCTCACTCCAGTGAACCATTACAGCAATCCCACAAGGTTCTTTGGTTTTAATTTGTAATTGACTAGAAATGAACTGTAGAACAACTGTATGAGTTGTTCTCAATCTATAGTGTATTCAAATATCCAGCAGCAGGGTAGAAAATATCAGTAGCATTTGAAAAGGCCTTTGAAATTATGACAATTTTAAGGGCTTAGAATAGTTTTGGACAATTCATTGTTAGGAAAAATCTCAGTGTTTTACAATCTTTTGATGTTTGTTTATGTCATTTCCAACATGGTCTCACTTTTGGAGCCAATTACGAAGTTAAATTCTCTATAAACCAAAATGTTTCAACAAAGACACCATAAAGAATGAACCTAAAGGCCTTAAGGTTATACTTTCCACATCCTTCTGTACAGGCCAGTGAATGGATGTTATGCGAACGGTTATATTTGCCCTCAAATTAAAGGTAGATAAACACACTGAGTTAAAGCTTATGCACTTCCAAATTTTGTTTTCAACTATTTCAGTTACAACTCTTTAATGATGCATAATAGAATTGTGGATGATGGAGAATCACTTTTCACGGTTTCTCCTCTTAGCAGTCATCTAGGTACCACTTATTTTCCTGGTTCATGTGCAGTCATAGCGCAGACGTCCATGTGGTAATAAATTTTGGGCTAAATACAGATTTGGGCAGGTGGCAAAATTTACATTACCCGTACATTTGTGGATATGAAACACACATGGTTGCAGACAAGAAAAGCATGAACTGGCCTTTATGTAGTATCAGTACCTAGCAGTAAGAGTGGAAACAGGTGATTGATGCTGTGATAAATGGTTACCATTTAACTCCAATCTCTGGGCAAGATCAGTGCTTCTGTGGAAAACTATTTGATTTACAAATTTATCTTTTTTCAGCTTGGGTGCTTAAGAAAAAGTTAGGTTGTGTGACTAAATGTATGAATGTGGGGCGGCTGTGGATCAGGTGGTAGAGCGGGTTGGCCAATGATCAAAGGGTCGGTGGTTCGATTCCCGTTCTCGCCTAGTCATGCGCTGCATGCCGAAGTTTCCTCGGGCAAAATTCTGAACCCCGAATTGCCTATCAGTGACTGTTCCACTGGTGTATGAATGTATACTGACTGATGATTAGCAACCTGCACATTAGTGGGTGAATGGGAGCAATTGTTGTAAAAGCGCATTGAGTACTCTGATGAGTAGAAAAGTGCTATGTAAGAGCAAGTCCATTTAATACCACCCTACTTTTAGTACATCGTACTTTGACTGGTTTGTGGTAGTGGATGTAGAGTCGTGAGACCTACCAGGCACAATGATCAAATCTAAGGAGCGGTTACGGTGTCCTCTGCTGTTTCTGACTTCACAGTAATATTTCCCACTGTGTTTTGGTGTGGCGTGAGTGATGGTGAAGGTCTGTCCCAATGCTTTTGGTGAGTCTTCATTCTCCCTGTACCAGGTGTAGTTAGCTGCTGGGTTAGCATCACTGCTGCAGGTCAGATTCACTGAACTTCCCTCCATTATCTCAGCAGATGGACTCACTGACACAGAGGCCCGCCGTGGAGCATCTGGAGGACAATATAGTTGTTCATATTTGTGGAGTCAACATGGAAGGTCATCCACATCATGAGAAACACAGTGTGTTTGCTTTTTGTGTGTCTCTATGTAAGCTTTATTCAACATACATCATCTTACATCACTGCCATTATATTCACTGGGAAGAATCACACTGATTTTATTGCTCCATCAAGGAACGACGGAGGTATGTGATGATCGACTTACAGTTGTCTGTCTGTCCGTTAGCAACATTACTCAAAACTAGCTGATAGATTTGGATGAAATTTTCAGAGTAGGTCAAAAATGACACAAGGACCAAGTGATTAGATTTTGGCAGTGATGCGGCTTATAGTCTGGATCCACGGATTTGTTAAAGATTTCTGTCTCATTGTCAGATAGCGACACGGTGTCACTGTAACCATGGCAACAGGCGTCAGCTGCCTGCTGACGGTCACATGATTGTAATCCTACTACAAATCCACTGCTGCAGACATATCGGGACTTATCCGGTGGAAATGATACAACAACTGAGCAGCATTGTTGGAATACTGCACTTTGTGAGAGCTTTTCTTGCTCTATTTATTTGATGACACATCATTTCCTTGCGTTTTGACCAGTGAGTTTGCACACTGATAGAGAATTGTCCTGCCATTAGTTATAGGTTTGCAAGCTACTGCTGTCAATGAGGATGATCTATGTTGGTCCTAGCGAGTTACATGGTGACATGAGAAATAAAGGCAATTTAAATTTGCACCAAACCAAAATAATGTGATTTGAATCTGTTTTTTGTTGTTGTTTTTTTAATAGAAGACTTGAGGTTAATTTTTTTTTTTTATTGAGGTCATAGACTGTAGATAAGAGATGAACAAACATTCAGTTCCGTTAGGTGAAGCCAATATGCTTTCAAACTGCACCATTCTTTCTAATGACCAGTAGGGGGCAACTCCTGGTTTAGATCCATCCATCCATTATGTATACATCACCTTATCCTCATTAGGGTCACTAGGGGCTGGAGTCTCTCCCAGCTGACCTAGGGTGAAGGCAGGAGACACCTGAGCATGTTTTTGGACTGTGGAAGGAAGCTGGAATACCAGGAGAAACCCCATGCATGCACGGGGAGAAGATGCAAACTCCATGCAGAAAGATCCCGGGAATGCTGGGATGCAAACCAGAGATCTTCTAGCTGCAAGGTGAAAATGCTACCCACCAATCCACGGTGCAGCCTCTATTTTAGACTTCAATGAAAAATGACCGTCTCACCTGCACCTGCAACCCACCAAATATCAAAATCCAATATACTGTGATATTCCAACAAAGTTCTTGTGAATGCATCTTGAACAGTAACACTGTGAGCACTGAGATTAACATGATGCAGTCAGTTGATGGATTTTCTAGAGACGACATCCGGAGTTGAACTTTTGAAACACTGTAATTGTGCAGCAGTATTTAAGGCTGATGTTTTTACTTCTTTTGGCTGAGTACAAACAGTTGTGGTAAATACTATATTCCTGTTATGTTGCAGATGGAACACAAACAAGACACAAAAGAGCAAAGTTTCATTCTGGTTTGTCATTAAGTTAAAGTGTTGAATTCTTGTTATTTAGGAAAAGCTGATGTGACATTTTAAATCAGAGTTTACAGAAATAAATTCAATATTTGCTCTGTGCAACATTTCTTTGTTAGAACATACATTCTGTGAGAATATTGGACTGAAATGTTGGTTTCACTTCAGACATTTACGTTTGTCAGCAGTCAGTGGGATCTAAAACAACAGCCCAATGTGTTTAAAATTTGGAAATTACAGTTCATTCACCATCTGTAAATTAATGCATCTCATCTTGTATTTTCTTGTTTTGTTCTGGGTATTTTTGTACTTACACTGGACATCTATGAAGGCAGGTGTGGAGCTGATCTTCGCATATTTATTTTCACAGCTGCAGTTGTAGGTTCCACTATCCTCAGAGCTGATGGAGGTGAGATAAAAAATGCCTTCCTGTTCTTCAAGCAGTCTTTGGTTGTCCTTGTACCAGGTGCAAGTAGCTTTTGGGTTAGCATCACTGCTGCAGGTCAGATTCACTGAACTTCCCTCCATTATCTCAGCAGATGGACTCACTGACACAGAGGGAAGCTTTGGAGCATCTGGAGGACGAAGGAGAGACAACAATGAGTCTAAAATTACTGACCTGTATTTTTTCTAGGTTTATGCCACCACAACTCAGACACATTAACAGAATTTTGATCAAATTATCTAATGCCTCAATTCATTGCTGTGTGACACATGCCACTGCCATCTCTAGAAATCTTGAATCTAAAATAAAAATAAACCCACTTGGCCACAGGCATCCTCTTTATTTTGAGAGGTGTTATGTGTGGTTTGTATGTGGTTGGCACGGCATCAATGGCGTCAAATGTTTCAACACAGTGCTGAACTTTCTCAGCTAGGCTCCAAAACTATATTGACCTCTTTACACCAAAGTCATTTGAAATTTAGCTTTTAAATCTACCAAATGACCAATTTCATTGGCAGTTGGGTTCATTTTCATCAGCCACACCCACGTATGATTTATGCCAGGCTTGTTGAACTGAAACATTACTTAAATAAAATCTGTAAAATAAATACCTGCACATGATTAAATGTTCTAAAGAGATTCAAGAATGGATTAGAAACAAAATCATTGACATTTATCAGTCTGGAAGACTACAAAGTCATTACTGAGGTTCTGGGACTCCAGAGAACCACAGTGAGAGACATTATGGAGAAACATGGAACAGCGGTGAACCTTTCAACATCTCTCCATGAGCACATTGACATCTAATCCAGGATGTCACAAAAGAACCCAGACAACATCTAAAGTTCTGCAGACCTCACTGGCCTCAGTTAACATCTGTCTACATGATTCCACAATAAGGAAAACTCTGGGAGGAAATGGAACCATAGGAGAGTCAAAGGATCAAACCAAAAGAACATAATGTCTGTATGTCGGGTATTTGCAAAAAAAAAAAAAAAAAAAATTGAGATGAGCACCAGTGGTTTTGGGATAATATCCTGTGGACTGATGAGTCAAAGGGGGAACACATAGATCCATTACATCTGGTGTAAAGCTAATACTGAATTCCACAAGAAGAACATGATACCAACAGTGAACCATGATGGTGGTAATGTGACGAGGACTTGGACAACTTGTCATCAATGATGGAGGCATGAATTCTGCTCTCTACCAGAAAATCCCCCTGGAGAACATCCACCATCATTTTAGGACCTAAAATTCAACACAAATGACAATGACCCAAAACACACAAGCAAGTCCACCTCTAAGTGGCTCAAAAAGAACTAAATTAAGTTTTTGGAGTGGCTCAGTCCCATTGAGATGCCGTGGCAAGACTTTGAAAAGGCAGTTCATGATGAAACCATCTAATGTGACCAAATTAAAACTATTCTTCAGAGAAAGTGGACCAGAATTCCTCCATGGTGATGTTAAAGACTGATCACAAGCTGAAACAAATGTTTAGCTGCAGTCGTTGATACCAAGAATGGACCAACCAGTTATTAGGTTCAGGGGGGCAATTACTTTTTCACTCGGCTGATACAGATTCCCAACAAGTCTTCAGGTAATCATCATTTAAAAACTCCATTTTGTACTTTGTGAGTTATCTCTAATATTAGTTTGAGGATCTGAAACATTTCAGTGTGAGAAATGTGCAAAAATAGAAAGCACTGTACGCCTTGTCCGATTTAATCTATTTAATGTTGCTTTATCAGAGGATGAGAGGAACTCACAACTGAGTGTTTACTTTTCAGTTCTCTTTGCACCAGATATTTATAGCAGTTAAGTTAGCATTACTGCTACAGATCAGGTTCACTGAGTTCTTTACAAGCAAGACTCAGAGAAACAGAAGAGGCATCCGGAGGATCTGGTGGCGTTGTGTTAACAGATATATTCAAAGTTAATGGTAAATTGATACTGTCAGTATTTAAATGATATCCTTTAAAAGTGTTCAGGCAAACTGGATGGTTTGAATCAGAGCTCTGAGCTCAAGTCCAGAAATCATCTCCTGGTTAAGAAGATGAACAGGTTCAATAGATTAAATCTGTTATTTTCAAATTAGCTGCTGTACTCACATTTCACATCAATACCAAAGTCTCCAGATGTCCTCTTGGCCAGCACATTCTCCACTGTACAGTAATAGAGTCCAGAGTCTGAGGACTGGATGGAGCTGAAGATAAGCTGTGGCTCTTTACTGAGAGATTGAAGGGATGACTTTCCATTTCCTCTTGTACCAGGTGTAGTTAGCTGCTGGGTTAGCATCACTGCTGGCAGGTCAGAGTCACTGAACTTCCCTCCATTATCTCAGCAGATGGACTCACTGACACAGAGGGAAGCTTTGGAGCATCTGGAGGAGATTTGGACAGACAGACAACACATAAAAATGAAATTACACATGAAATATATGAATTACATCCACCTCTGCTGCTGTGGCAGTACTTTTGTTTTTCAGATTTACCACTATGAAGCTGAGGACCATTTGTCTGTCATGAATAAGCTTAAAATTGTTTCATTAACTCCAACTGAGTGCAACGAGCTATCAGACTGAAAATAACAGAAATCTTTTAGCAGAACATAATTGAGAAGCAAGAACATGCAACGTTCTGTATGTGTGTTTATGTCACTGGATTATATTTCAAAATGCTGTAGAACAAAATGTATCCAAATATTGCTTTTCTTACAATAGTTTAACTGACAGCAGTTCAACTCTAATATAAATAAATACTATTTATATGTCTATATTAAGATCTACAAGCCTTCAGGGTGGTTACATCTGGAATTATAATTGCACTGTAATGTTGGTATGAATGTGTATTTGACTTTTTCGGTGCATGATGAAGTAAACTTACACACTTCAGGAGATCTGTGTTGCTCGTGTCTTTTCAGAGCACAAGAGATTCTGTCTCCAAGATCAAACTGGTCTTCAAAAGAAAATGTCACCACATTCATTTTCCATCCATTCTTAACCAGACGTAGGAATGACCAGATGGAGTTGCAGCTGCTGAGACACTTCAGCTGTAAACGAGTGTAACTCTGAGAGTCTGATATTCTGGTCACATGAACCTGGAGAACTGGATGTGATACAAAGGAACCAAACTTAGCATCTTAGCTTTACATCATAATAAACATGTTCAGTGTTGTGGTTAAATGTACCAAACTGGTGTATTTACATGTGTTTGTGTTTGTCATTACCTGTGACAGTCAGAGTTGTTCCATGTAAATCACTGCCCCATTCAACCCAAGATGTTTGAATTTGAAGCGATATTTCAGCAGAATCAGTTTCTCTCAGGTCTCTGATTGTCAGTCTGGAGTATCCTCTCTGTTCATAGACCCTGAACTCGACTTACATACTGGGAGTCTTTGCTGATGTCCTCAGGTTTAGAGGAATTCAACCACCGATGACTTTGTTGAGGACTAAACCAAAATGATGATGTGGTAGATCCATACCTCTGGTAAGTGCAAGAAATGACCACCGTTGATCCTCTGACAGCACAGATTCTTCTGTAATTGTAGTTCACTTTGTTACAGGATTGATCACGGACACTGAAGATTTTTTCAATATTGTCAAGAAAACTGTAGTTTTCACTGCAGTACTTCACAGCTGTTGTGACCTCTGACCCATGTAAAATATATATGAGGGGGTTAGAAGCAGAGTGGTCCAACCCACAACTGAGTTTTATATCATTTCTGTAATATTTATGGTCTAGATTTTAGCAGTAAAGTGTTTTAACCCACAACCCAAATACAGTGTACAGTGGAATGTTAGATCATTCCTGAAAACACAAAACTTTGAACCCATTTTTCTCAAAACTGCAGAAAGATGTTAGACCACTCTGCTTCCAAACCCTCCATATGAAGTCATTGAAACACATGAACTAAAATCTTGAAAAAATGTGTCAGTGGAAAATTATGGAGTAAAAAACTCACAGATGAAGCTGAAGGGAAATCCTCAAATCCTCTTAGAGCACAAGAAACGCTGTCTCTGTTCTGAAAGTCTGAATAAGAAGGTGTTGCTATCCCAATATCACGTCCATTTTTGTACCAGACGTAGGTAGAATGATCAGGTAAAAGACAGTCATTATGACATGTCAGTGTTTTCCAGCTGGAAGATGAGTATGACACGTATGCATGCAGATCTGTAAAGAAAAAACAGGAAGAGTTTTTGTCAAGAAAAATATCAACACAGACATGCAAATACAAAAGACGTTTATATCATTATTTTGCAGATGCTGGAAATAATTGACATAACAACCTGTGACAGATAAAGTGACTCCAGTTGGACTACTATAACTTCCTTCTGGCGGGTTTGTCATGAACCTGACCTGTAAACAGCTGAGTCGCTCTTCTCAGGTCTCTGATTCTCAGAGTGCATCTCTTCCCATCACATCTGTACTCCACTCGATCTGTGTAGGCTTCATCTGTTGTCAGATCCACAGAGTCTTTAATGAACCAGAATGTTTTCTGAACTGTGAGATAATAATAATAGCCATCCATGTAGGTTGGGTGTTTGTAATTGCAGCTCATTTCCACTGTTGATCCTTTTACAGCACAGATCTGAGTAGAAGTGAAAGTCACTCCCCAGTCATCCTGACCCTGTACCACTGTAACACAGAGCACATCAGAAACCAGGATCAGATTCTCATATAAACATCAGACAGTTAGAACTGGATATGACCTTAAAACTTCTGCACTGTGCTTTTTGGTCTTAGATTTGGTGTTTGGGATTTTGTTAGAAATATTTTTAAAACAGCTGATATAAAAAAATGGAATAATTTTCTTCAGGACTGATAAAGTTATATCTTATCTTTTCTTATCTTATAAGTCATTTTTCGTTCATGCCAAAGCAGGTGGAAAATCTACTACTAAATAAAAACATATAATGCAAACAAGCGACTGAAGTACTTTAAATACTTGTTTAAAACAAAAAAATAAATGAATAAATATAAGTTTATGCATAAATAGTAGAAGTGTGTGTTACATAATCATAGATCTGCTCTGATCTGTTGACTTCCTTGCTGTTGTCAGGCTGCAGCAGAACATGAGTGGAAACTGAGGTGAAAAACACAGATGTGATTAAACTGTGGGCTTGGTCTCTATTTCTATCAAATGAATGTGTTCTTAGAACTTTTAAATGCTGAAACATCTAGAAATGGAGATTATAGGTGTGCTAAGGAATGAGGTCACATCAGGTCACATTTTAATCATTTAATTAGTATTAGTCTTAAATAATAACTTAAATTTTAACTGTCACATAATCAATCAAGCAAGAAATATTGTGATAAAGTGAAATTCTACAAGTCCTCGAATCTAAGGAGCTGATACCATGAAATGTTGACATCATGCATTAAAATAGTTATTGAAATAATTCACCAACCGACCTAAAATACTGTTAGGTTGTGTGATTTACCGTTTGCTGTGCACATATCCTCAAGATTTATGTGAACTGATATGTTTTGTGAGAAAGACCACCAGTTTATAAAGGAATAAGTAACTATAGCAGTCAGATACAGTGCCATGAAAAAGTATTTACCTTCTTCTTGCATTCTTATGTTTTGAAATATTTCCCCCACTTAAATGTTTTAGATCATCAAAAAACATTTAAATATTAGACAAAGACAACCAAAGCAAAAAAAGGCTATCCAAACTTACCTGGCCCTGTCTGGAAAAAATAATTGGACAGGACAACATCTAAAGAACTGCAGGCCTCCTTTGTCTCAGTTAAGGTCAGTGTTCATGGCTCAGTAATAAGGAAGAGACTGGACAGAAATGGATCCATGGCAGAGTTCTAAGGACAAAACCACTGCTGACCAAAAACAACATAAAGGTTCGTCAAGCATCTGAATGATCCCCAAGACTTTTGGGAGAATATACTATGGACTGATGAGACCAAAGTTGAACTTTTTGGAAAATGCGTGTCTCGTTACATCTGGATAAAGAACATCATAGCAACAGTCAAGCATGGTGGTGGTAGTGTGATTATCTGGGGCTGCTTTGCTGCTTCAGGACCTGGACGACTTGCTGTGAGTGATGGAACCATGAGTTCTCTACCAGAAAATCCTGAAGGAAAACGTTTGGCCATCAGTCCATGACTTCAAGCTGAAGCACACTTGGATTCTGCAGCAGAACAACGTTCCAAAACACACCAGTAAGTCGACTTTTGAACGACTTAAAAAACTAAATGAAGGTTTAGGAGTTTCCTAGTCAAAGTCTGGACTTGAGTACAATTGAAATGCTGTGGCATGACCTTAAAAAGGCCATTCCTGCTGGAAAACCCTCCAGCGTTGCTGAATTAAGACAATTCTGCAAAGAAGAATGGACCAGAATATCGCCACAGAGATGTGAAAGACTCATTACCAGTTGTGGAAAATGCTTGATTTCAGTTCTTGCTGCTGAGGGTGGCCCAACATGTTATTAGATCAGCCAGTTATTAGATTTAGGGGGCAATTACTTTTTCACACAGGGCCAGGTAGCTTTGAATATTTTTTTGTCCTTAATAAATAAAATCATCATTTAAAAACTGCATTTTGTGTTTATTTATTTTTGTCTGATATTTACATTTGCTTGATGATCTTAAACATTTTAGTGTGCAAAAAAAAAAGAATTGAGAAGGGGGCAAATACTTTTTCACAGCACTGTAAATGCAGTCAAGAAAAAAGTCCATTTCTCTCTCAGCTGTTGTAGAGAAGCAGCATTACAATAATGAAGTATCTAGGATTTATAATGAAGCACAAAACAGTCCACCATTACACCACCATACAGGAAGCATTTCATACCAGAAACAGCTCTATTTTCCTCTGAAACCTTTGATTTCAAGAAAGAGAAGTGAATGTCTGCAAAGTTTGTATCACATTACAAAACATCAATTCAGCTGCATGTATTCTCTAAAAATAAACTCTTCTGAAAGTGTTGTGCATGACCTGAAATATAAATGTACAGTACCTGGTACACAGAGAAGGAGGACAACAAATCCACTCGCTGCAGCCGGTAAACTCATAGCTGCTCTTCTTGACTCTGTTAAATCGCATCAACAGGATCTCAAACACGTTAAAATAACGGCTTGTCAGTTTGTCACAGTAACATTTCTTGACCAAAAAGTAGAGGACGTGTTCCTTGAAGCGAATTTCAACTGTGAATGGAAACATTTTCTTTACCACAAGTAGTTAAAAGCAGACTTCCTTCCTCTTCAGATTATTAATATGCATGAACACACAGACAGGCAGTAAATCCCCAAGCTGAAATGAAGAAATGATTCTTACTGATGCCTTGCATGCATGGACCTCCTCAAAACAGTACCGTTAAAAAGTTTGGGCTCATCCAGACAATTTCATGTTTTCCATGAAAGCTCACACTTTTATTCATGTGCTAACATAATTGCACAAGGGTTTTCTCATCATCAGTTAGCCTTTCAACACCATTAGCTAACACAATGTAGCATTAGAACACAGGAGTGATGGTTGCTGGAAATGTTCCTCTGTACCTCTATGTAGATATTCCATTAAAAATCAGCCGTTTCCAGCTAGAATAGTCATTTACCACATTAACAATGTCTAGACTGTATTAATGATTAATTTAATCTTATCTTCATTTTAAAAAATGTGGTTTTCTTTTCAAAAAATAAGTGCATTTCTAAGGTTTGGGGTCACTTGGAAATGTCCTTGTTTTTTTAAAAGAAAAGCAGTTTTTTCAATGAAGATAATATTAAACTCATCATAAAACTGTCAGGATTCGGCCCTCTTGCGGCCTGTTTTGTTCCTTCTGTCTGTTGCTTGTCTGTGTGCATTTTTTTGTTGCCCTTTAGTGTGTTTTTGGCTTGTCTCTGTCTCCCTCTGGCTGTGTTTTCATCCTGTCCCTCTTCCACTCACTCGTCCCCTGGCTCTAACTCATTAGCTCATCACCCTCACCTGTCGCAATCAGCTCCACTCAATTCACCTGGTCCCCTTCCCTGTTACTTAAGCTCTGCCATTTCCCCTCAGCCTTGGCTGGTGCATAGTTGGACAATTCATGCAGTTATTTTTCACTACCCTCTTCCGCTGGACTTTCAGTTATTGGACTTTGTCATCTTTCATCTCCTCTCCGGATTACCCTCACTGGACTCATTGTTGTAAGATCCCAGTTTTGTTCTTTAGTTAGCTGTTAGTTTCCCCTGCTGTAGTTTTCTAGTGTTCCTGTAGCCTTTGTCTTGTTTAGTTTTGTCTCCCTTTTAGTCTAGCCGTTGTCTGTGTCTAGTTTAGTTTTGTCTCCTCTGTTAGTCTTCCTGTGGTCTTCGTCTTGGTTAGTCTTCCTGTGGTTTCCCTCCTGTGCTCCCTCCTGAGGTCCCTCCTGTGCTCCCTCCTGTGCTCCCTCCTGTGCTCCCTCCTGTGCTCCCTCCTGAGTTCCCTCCTGAGTTCCCTCCTGAGTTCCCTCCTGAGTTCCCTCCTGAGTTCCCTCCTGAGTTCCCTCCTGAGTTCCCTCCTGAGTTCCCTCCTGAGTTCCCTCCTGAGTTCCCTCCTGAGTTCCCTCCTGAGTTCCCTCCTGAGCTCCCCTTTTAGTTTGTCCACCTAGACTAGCTTTCAGTTGTTAATGGTTTTTTTGTTCTATGAATAAATCCTTTTAACTATGCATAAAGTTTTTGTCTTGTCTGCACTGGGTTCTCCACTCCTCCAATCCTGACATTATGCACGCGCCCAATTGAACCCAGCAGACACCATTAGTTTCTAGTGTTGTAGTTAGGGGCACGATGGCCCCATGTTTGACTACGACAGGTATGATCCTTTTTGGGAACCGATTTGGCCATTAAGTTGCCACGCCAGAGGACGACGTGGTTCATCGAAGGAGGAATTCCCAGCCATCCCCTAAACTTAGAACTATAACAGCTTTGGGAGGACGGAACTTCCGACTCAGACGAATTAGACTCTACCTGGATTAATTTTTCGGCCGGAATCTGAACTCTGTTTCCGTAGTAAAGCTTTCTTTCTCGGAGATTCTGGACAGAGCGGGGTTCAGGGAAACCCGGACTCTGCTGCAATATCTAAGGCGACTCTGTAACTGCTGCCCCAGTCCGCGGTCCTTGAGTGGGTTGTCACTCCGGTCACAGTTCCCGAGTGGGGTTGATGGTTCCACCCCAGCCCAGGACAATCCTCTGCCGGATTCTGAACTCCAGATCTCCGATGAGCCCCTCTTCCGAAGGAGATCCAGACGGAAGCGGGCTCCAAGAGACTTTCCCACTCAGCAGCAGTTTCCGAGCAGGACACCGCCGCCACCTCAGCCTTGGCCCGAGCGGGTCGACGCCGCCACCTCAGCCTTGGCTCCCGAGCGGGTCGACGCCGCCACCTCAGCCTTGGCTCCCGAGCGGGTCGACGCCGCCACCTCAGCCTTGGCTCCCGAGCGGGTCGACGCCGCCACCACAGCCTTGGTTCCCGAGCGGGTCGACGCCGCCACCACAGCCTTGGTTCCCGAGCGGGTCGACGCCGCCACCACAGCCTTGGTTCCCGAGCGGGTCGACGACGCCGCCGCCGCCGGTGCAGCTCCAGCGCGGGTCGACGACGACGCCGCCGCCGGTGCAGCTCCAGCGCGGGTCGAGGACGACGCCGCCGCCGGTGCAGCCGGCCCTCCGAGTGTCTCCGCCGGTGCAGCCGGCCCTCCGAGTGTCTCCGCCGGTGCAGCCGGCCCTCCGAGTGTCTCCGCCGGTGCAGCCGGCCCTCCGAGTGTCTCCGCCGGTGCAGCCAGCCCTCCGAGTGTCTCCGCCGGTGCAGCCGGCCCTCCTCCAGTGGAATCCTCTGTTCCTGTGATAACTGAGGGGTTCCTACGCCTGCGGCCGCCAGAGGGTCCTCGTCTCGTCCACCGCCGCCGGCCTCCAGCCCGGCCGCCAGAGGGTCCTCGTCTCGTCCACCGCCGCCGTCCCCGGCCCGGACGGCCTCCAGAGTGGCCTCGCCTTCGCCGCCGTCCCCGGCCCGGACGGCCTCCAGAGTGGCCTCGCCTTCGCCGCCGTCCCCGGCCCGGACGGCCTCCAGAGTGGCCTCGCCTTCCTCTTGGAGTGTATTTTGTTTTTGGACTTGCCAGTGACTTTGTTTTTGGTTTCTGGTCTTGCTTGGGACGCTGTTTTGTTTGGACTTGCCCTTTGTTGCGCGCCTTCGGGCCGCCCGGGACTACTGTGGACTGGTTGTTTTCTACAAAAGGAGATACCAGAGAACCCATGGCATATCCATGTTTCTGTCTGAAGAAACCTCCCTGATATTGAAAGTATGTGACCAAATCTGCAAATTATTGGACCACCACATAGTGCTCCCCAAGCTTCATCAGCACGTTAAGTGTGCCACCAAAGGAGCTAATACACTGGACAAGGTGTACTCCAACATCAAGCTGGGCTAAAAGGCTAAACAGCTAGCACACCTGGGCCAGTCTGACCACATGTCCCTGCATACACCCCCCTCCGGAAAACTGCCCCCAGCACCAGAAGGACAGTCACAACTTGGCCTGATGATGCCTCTGAGCAGCTGCAGGATGCTTTGAAAGGACTAACTGGGACATTTTCGATCACCCGACCTGGAGGTGTTCACAGACAGTGTTCTGTGCTACATCAAACTGCACAGACAATGTCACAGTGGACAAGACCATCCGGGTGTACCCAACAGGAAGCCCTGGATGACCCAGAAGGTTCCAGCAGCTGCTTAAAAAACGAACACGCCTTCAGGTCTGGTGACAGCGATCTGTACAGTGCAGCCAAGCCACCTGAAGAAAGGGATCAGAGAGGCCAAGAGGGACTGCAGGAGGAGGATTGAGGACCACCTGGAGAGCAACAACAGCAGACAGGTGTGGGAGGTCCAGCACCTCATGAACTACATGGCCAACACCGGAGCTGCTGAGGAGGAGCCTCACTGGCAGAGGAGCTGAACAGCTTTTTGCCCGCTTTGAGACAGGATCCCCGGAGGCAGCTACACCACACCCTGCATTCCAGAGCAGCCAGCCTCACACTGGGAGCACGACGTGAGGCGCACACTGCGGGCGGTCAACCCATGGAAGGTGGCTGGACCCGATGGTGTCCCTGGACAGGTGCTGAAGGACTGTGCTGACCAGCTGGCTGGAGTGTTCACCAGAATCTTCAATCGGTCCTATCCCAGTCCGTCGTCCCATCCTGCCTCAAGTCCTCCACCATCGTCCCCCTGCCCAAGAAGCAACACATCTCCAGCCTCAATGACTACCGGCCGGTAGCTCTCACTCCAGTGATGATGAAGTGCTTGGAGAAACTGGCACGGGGTCACATCACCTCACTCCTCCCCAGAAGTCTCGATCCCCACCAGTTTGCATACAGGGCCAACAGATCAATGGAGGATGCTGTAGCTACAGCGCTCCACGTGTCGCTGTCTCACCTGGAGCAGCAGGGGACATGCATGCGAAAGCTCTTTGTGGACTACAGCTCCGCGTTTAACACCATCCTTCCTCACAAACTGGTGGGTAAATTGGGAGACCTTGGACTTCCACATTGCATCTGCATGTGGATCTACAGCTTCCTGTCGGACCGCAGGCAGAGGGTGAGGGTGGGAGACCACACATCTGGGACCATCAGCCTCAGTATCGGCTCCCCCCAGGGCTTCGTGCTGAGCCCTCTGCTCTACACCCTCTACACATCGGACTGTACGTCTACGCACCCCAGTAACACCATCATCAAGTTCGCCGATGACACCACAGTTGTGGGGCTCATCTCTGCGGGGGATGAGTCCACATACAGGGCTGAGGTGGAGCAGCTGACTGGGTGGTGCAGAGACAACAACCTGCTCCTCAACACAGCCAAGACCAAGGAGCTCATCATCGACTTTCGGAGGACTAAAACAGACGTTCCACCTCTGATCATCAACGGGGACTGTGTGAAGAGGGTAGAGGACTTCCGCTTTCTAGGAGTCAACTTAGAGAAGGACATGACCTGGACTGTGAACACCTCCGAGCTACTGAAGAAAGTCCAGCAGAGACTGCACTTCCTGAGGGTTCTCAGGAAGAACAACATCTCCCAGAGACTGCTGGTGTCTTTCTACAGGTGCACCATCGAGAGCATCCTGGTGTACTGTCTGTGCGTGTGGTACACCAGCTGCACGGTGGTTCAGAGGGCCTCACTGCACAGGATCATCGACAAGGCCCAAAAAAATCAGACTGCCCTCCCCTCACACTTGAAGAGCTGCACCGCTCCCGTTGCTTCAGAAAGGCAGGAAAAATAACCCAGGACCCTCTCACCCAGGACACCACATGTTTAATCTGTTACCGTCAGGCAGGCGGTACAGGTCAATCACTGCAAGGACAAACCGGTTCAGAGACAGTTTCTACCCAACAGCAGTAAGGGTCCTGAACAAAGGCTAATAGCCCTACCTCTGTTATATTATAACTACCTCATGTCATTCAGTGCACCTAATATGGCAGCTATTGGCAGCTATTTTGCACATTTTATCGCATTTCTTCACACTGTTTTACACTGACTGAAGGGCTTTTGCAATTTCGTTGTACTTGTTGCAATGGCAAATAAAGTTCTATTCTATTCTATTCTTATCACCTTGCTGATAGTAGATACCGTCAGCCTTAGCCCCACCTTCACCTCTAGTAGTTAAATACCTGGGACTCTCCAAAGTAGTTTTAGAACTGAAGAAGCCTTTTGGATGAGAGACAAAACATCTTCAAGATCAGAAGAATAAGTCCAGTTGCCTGAACTAAAGCCTTCACCTGATGGGAAGATACAATTTCTTCTTTTGGTATCTGCCCTGTTTTAGAGAAGATTCTCTCTAATGGATCAGAAGTTGTCACATTGCAGTCTCTCTTCCATCACCTTCACCAGGTGGGGAAGACTGAGGCCTTGGCCTGCTACCAGCTCAGTGGGTCGTCTGCTCATTGGATGAGGGGTTCCTCAAGATACAATCTCACCTCCAAGACAGTATCAGCTGTATGATTTCTCCTTGTAGCATCTACTGTAGTTCTTTCATAGAAGAGCCCCCACACAGCAGAACTTTGTGGCTCCTCCTCCATTTGGTCATCTGGGACATTTAGTTGCTGCTGCTCTTATTCTCTGAAGTACCTCGTGAACATCATCTGTTGTCACTGAAGGCAAGCTTCTTAAAGCTAGGATCCAGTAACATGGTTTCTGCGAGGACATTGTTAAACTCCATACGGAGATCAAAAACAAAGTTCTGCTGTGAGCAGAGCTGAGCAATGAAAGGAAAAGGAGTCGGCTCTTGTGATTAACTACAAAGCATCAGTGCATCTCCCGTCTGCCTGCAGTCTGCTGATTGCAGCATTGGAGTCGGCTGCAGTCATCAGCTCACCTGTCATTAATCACCTCCTGCTATATAAACCAGGTTCATTCATTCTCTCCCTGCCAGACCATAGACTGCCACAGCTTGCACATGGATTTATTCACCTCCTGTATTTCTAGTCTCTACTCCTGTCTCCAGCCTGTTGCTCCAGGTCGCTGCCCTTCTACCTGCCGGTTTCTGAAATTCACTCGCTGGTCTGCTCTTGCCTTGAGTGTCGCTGGTTCTGCTCCAGAGTCTCTCTCTCAGACCCTGTATTCCCAGAGTCTGCCCTTTCCCCTTTGTATTTAGTTCCCCATTTTGCGAGTACCCTGTTTGAGTTAATTTATTTTAATTTTTTTGATAGTTGCATTTTGGGTTTAGCTGGGAATTTGGTTGTAGGTTTTTGTGGTGTTTATTTTCGAGTCGAGTTTGGTTTTTGTTTAGCCTCTTAGTTCAGTTTCCACATTTTCTATGTTGGTTTAGTTCTTGTTTTGGTTCAAATAAAGCCTTTCTATAATCTGACCCGCCCTTATATAACACTAATTGATGACTAGAAAACCCCTGTACAATTATGTTAGCACATGAATGAATGTGAGTTTTCATGGAAAATTTGAAGTTTTCTGGGTGACCCCAAACTTTTGAACAGTAGTGTATATTTTACAGAATGTAAACGCTACCTTACTGTGGGGAGGAAAAAAAAGATTTCATACACAGCAGAAGACGGTTGGTAGTTTCTCATTTGTAACACATGACCAAACTAAAAAATGTTGTTATCCAGTCAAGGAATAATTTTGAAGGTGTATTAAAAAACAGTTGACATGTTTGTATGTGTTACATGCGGTCAAATGTCCGCCTCTTCAGGAAGACATGTCACTAATGTACACAACCAGTCAAAAAGGAACACACAGGAGGATGTGGTCTAGACACAACCCTTCTGCTTTCATTGTGGTTGGCACAAACCACATAGTTCAGAAGCCTTCTTCATTTCACATCACTGGGAAACAAACTTGAGCATTCATTTTGTAGTCACATCACAACTAAAGACAGAACAGTAGAAACATTTTAATAATTCCCTATGCATCTATTACAGATTAGATTCCTTTTATGAAATTATGTAGCCAGCAGTTTAGAACAGGACAGTCTATGTAGAACAGATACTAGTGGCTGGAAAACAAAAAGACAACAAGAAGAGTACTCTCCAGGTCATTTTAAACTCCTCAGGGATGCTTCTGGCAGGGGCGATTCTAGGATCGGTGGTTTAGGGGTGCTGAGCACCCAGAGGTGCACAGACAGGCAAGATAAATTTCACTGTTTTGTACATTTTAATGCAATTTCATTCCCACATTTGTGAAAGAAAAGCACAACACTTTTGAAAAAGTCTGTGACTAAACCATTCAATCTTTTGAAGGTTATTTAAATGCTGAGTCACAGCAAAGGAGGAATGCACTGGAATCTTAAAGAAACATATCGTAATCCTAATTTCTGGGAATAGACGCCTCATTTAGATACAGCAGCTCCTCAACATACACATAAACAGCAAGTATGTTTCTGGAGTAAACCAGCTGCTCATACTGAGTACCAAAAACACCGAAAAAATGGACCTTGGACTTATTTTTGGACTTTCATTTGAAATGCGATGCACAGCATCTCTTTCCGTGATCTGCACTCTCATCTCCCAGAGTCTCTCCCTGTTCTTCTCCTCCTTGTATAGTGAAATTAAGCAAATAGTAAAGCATACAGATAATTAGGAAAATATAATGAAGACGTCCTGTTTAGAATGAAGTCCACTGATATCTGTTAAGTGTGCTTCTGGAAAGCATTTAATGCAGGGAGAACACATGACTTCCATGACATATATGTAAAATTATATTGTGAATAGAATGTTCTTCTTTGTCATCTTAACAGGTGCTGTTTGTGTGCCTCTACTCTCTGTTTGTGTTCTTAACTGGTTCTTCCTGACCTTCCTGCTCCTCTCCTTTTTCGTCTCTCCCTCTTTGGACTGACAATCATACACAAATAGATTGTAATCAATTAGATGAAAAATTACATAAATATGAAAAAATACCAATAAGAATACAAATAAATAATGTCCTCTCTCTCTTTGTGGTGTCAACCTTAAGGAAAATAACCGAACAATGTGCTCTATATCTATAAGAGATATAAACATAGATTGTTCCAACTTGCAAGATTACTCTTGATAAACCATTTGATCCTACACTCTTACCTGATCCTGGCTCTCTTTTTTTTTTTTTGAAAAAACAATCTTATGTCTATGATGAGGCTGTCTGTCTGTCTGTACACACACACACACACACACACACACACACACACACACACACACAGAGAGAGAGAGAGAGAGAGAGAGACACACACACACACACACACACACACACACACACACACACACACACACACACACAAAATAGGAGTTATAATGTTAATGTGCATCCAGTCAGTCAGTAGCACCTTGGCTTTAATATTAACACATGCACTGACACAACAGCTAGCTTCTCTCAGTCCAGTTCAAACAGACACTGACCACCTGTAACGTTTGCTAGCTAGAAAAACTGTCAGCTAACTCCTACCTAACAACATAAACAGTAACCTGTGATTAAATGCAACAAAAAGAGGACTTGTAATGATAATGATGTGTTGGTATTGAGTGGTACAAGTTAAGAATTGTACCACATATCCTGGTTTAAACGAGATACTTACACCACTATAGCATTACCTTCACTGGGAGGCAGCGATAAGCTCTGCAGGTAAAGGCTCAGAGCCGGAGTTGGGAAAGTTGGGCGGGATCATACCATTTTTGAGGCAACATAGGGGGGTGCTGTATTTTTGTTGTTAAAACATTACGTATAAACCAAGTACTGTATGATTTATACACTTATTTGGTTTGTTTAAAAAAAGGAAATGCAATACAATTTTTTTAAAATCTCTCAAATTTTAGGGGTGCTGAGATTCAATTTAGGGGGGCTTGAGCACCCCAAAAAATGGGCTAGAAACGCCTAAGGCTTCCAGTAAATTAAATTCCACTGAAGACCCAGTCACTGCAGAAGTTCTTCTTTCACATGAATTGTTCTCCTGTTCAGACTGGGCTCTGGGTGATGTTTTTAATCATTAGTAACAACCTCTGACTCTCACATAGTAGCCTAACCACAAACACACTCATCCTCTTGTTCTCCACACTGAGAGCTGTTTTTCCTCTTCCTTGTGTCCTTTTCCCTCTGTGAATCCCTCTTTAATGTGCCTCATGCAGGCGTTGTGCATAGACATATATACGCAGACGCCTCATAGGCTGTCGAGAGACGTGCTTACAGCGCCGCCATCTTGGAACGGGACCACCGGAGGCAGCGGTGCATAGACATCTACGGAGGCAAGAGGTACTGCTGAATCAAAGTGGAATTATGCGCTGAATTTTGAACCGATTGTCAGACTGTTTGATTCTTAGAAACGTCACACTTGTAGCTACTATACAAGGTGCTCAGATTTTTTTTACAATGCTGTTTTTGCCACTCAACACTTAAGCTACACACTATCTCCCTCTGACTCCAGCATAGTTATTTAAAGATGCCGGACTTCTGTTCAGCCTATGGATGCTCTAATGAGCGCTGTAAGGAGACAAGAGCTCGTGGGATTACTTTTCACATGTAAGATGTATGTAAGGAATAATATATTGTTAGCAGGTTGTCATAGCTAGAGTGAAATAAACGCCGACAAGACGGACAGAACCCCATCAGCTCTGTGTCTGGCTTCTACCCATAATCTAACCAGCTCTCTACATCATCCTATGTATTACACAGCTGCTTACCGGTGAAATAACTTATCTGAGACAATTTTTTTGTTTAAAATTCGATGTTATGAATCTAGCGTTCCTAGCAACAGCCTGTTACAAAGAAATAAAACAGACTTACTGCAGTAATTGGTTGGTTAGAATACAGCATCTGATAGATCTAATAATAGCCCTGATTGATGATGGAATTATTTTTGTTGTAGACAATTCTTTATCTCTGGCTACTTTTCTCACATGTTTAAGCTTTCCCAAAGAACGTGATTTATACACGTGAAATAATAATAATAATAACAGTAATAATAATAACGATAAAAATAATAGTAATAATAGCAGTTATAATAGTAATAATAATAATAATTGATATAATATTAATAGTAGTGATAATAATAATAATAATAATAATAATAATAATGATAATTATTCACAGTAGAAATAATAGCAGTATCTATCTATCTATCTATCTATCTAGCATATCTAGCATATCTGGCGTTTGTTACAAGCAAACCCCGTCAAAATTGCTTGAGAACTGAGCGATTTATGACAACTTTAATTGTATAAGCACATCATTCCTCTATGGAAGTAATGCATCGTAGGAGCAAGTGGTCCCGTTCCAAGATGGCGGCGCTGCAGGCACATCGCTTGAGTGGGCAGCCGCAGTCAATGAGGCGTCTACTTATATATGTCTATGGCGTTGTGAAGGTCAGGGAGGGACATAGTTATGGTTGCCATGGTTTCTTGTCTCCACTGTGTTGGTCTGCTGTGTGTTTGAAGTGGTATTTATCACCATGGAAACAGCCTGTGGTCCGCCAGTAGAAGCACTCATCACCATTTATAGGTGCCCCCTGCCTGGACCTGTGTGGAAGCAGAAGAGAAGATCCTGCATCATTCTCACGTGAATACGGTAAACACAGATAAATAATGGATTGTAGATCGTGGATGGTGGGTGTGGAAGTCAACAGTGACCATAATAAATCCCCAAAGCCAAGTCAACACATCTAATATACACTGATCAGGCAGAACATTATGACCACCTGTCTAATATTGTGTAGGTCCCCCTTGTGGTCAAAAATGCTCTGAACCACTGGACCATAGACTGTATCATAAAGATGGACGTAGCTACCGTGACGTTACCTGTTGGTTTCTGCACTACGAAAATAAAGCCAGGATTTTGCTACTTCGTGGTTGCCATCTTGGATTTTTGGAGCCAGAGACAAGAAAAAAGATTCTCAGAGGGTGGAACCAGAGATCAGTGATTGGTCAGACTGACTGAGAGCTGAGGACTCTCTGCCCCGCCCACATTTACCAGATTCTGCTGTTTACCAATGCTGCTGCTAACAACATTAGCTTCCAAAAGTGGAGATAAACTCTGCAGGTAAGTACTGAAGTCTGTAAGTTAACATCAGACTGTAACACAATTCACTTCAGCTGTTTACACGAAACACAACACAGCAGCTAGCTCGGTTAGCACTGTTAACCTTTACTGGATACGAGCTGTCTTCTCTGGTCAATATACACAGAAAGAAACTCCACCAACATCTGGAGTGCATGGAACACATTATGTCTGATGCTAAAGCTGCATATAAAGTGCATTAAAACCGGCACTGATAAGAAAATAAACACTTACTTACTGAACCATCAGAGTCTTTTCAGTGTCTGCTGGTAGAATCAGCCGAAGGCAGAAAACTGGTTCAAACAAGCCAACAGGCAGAAAAACTGTCTGTGGAAAAGGTTCTGCTGCTTCACTGTTAAATAAACCAACAGCTCAGTTATCCAAACAAAAACAGAGTTTACGGTGAATGAGCGTCTAGGCTACCTGACCTGTCAATCATTCCAGACCAGACTGTCAATCAAGTAGCCCCGCCCCCTGGCTTCACAAAACTGTAACGCTCTATATAAAATTCAATATTGATTTATTTTAAAATCGGCCACCTGCTCTCTCGTTTTGACCGTGAAAACTAATGAAAAAAATTAGCCGTAGAAAAGCAGTCTATTGAATTTTAGTTTTTCCCGTGTAGAATTGGGGTCTATGGAGCCAGAGCTTTTTAGAGCCAGACCCTGGCAGACAGTGTGATATTGCAAGTTTCTGACACTTCTGGGTAGGTCTCATTTTTGGATCCAGGTGCTATGTCCATCTTTATTATACAGTCTATGGGGTCTGGTACCAGGATGTTGGCACTGGATTCTTTGGGTACTCTGGGTTGTGCAGAGGGACCTCTGGGATTAAAACTTGTTCCACTGCACCTGTTGATGTTTGATCAGAATCAGGTCTAGGAAGTTTGGAGGTCAAATCAACATCTTGTGGGATTGTCAAGTTCCTCAATATGTTCCTTATTGTTTGATGTTTTTGCAAAATGGTGGTGTGCGTTTTCCTGCAGGGGTAGGCCAGTGACATTTAAGATTTATGTGAAGGAGTGTGTTTGTTCTGGGACAATGTTTATTTCAAACGTTCTCAGCAGACCACTACATAGAACCAACATGATCAATGTTCTTCACTTCACTGTCAGTGGTCAGAATGTTGTGGCTGATTGGTGTAAATGCCTTACCCTAACTGACATGTATGATAAGTGGTAAAAACAAACCAATCTGAAAAATCACAACACCACACAGATACACTTTAGTAAGTCATCCTGATGCAGCGCTGAAGCCAAGGCTGGTGTTGGTCCTTTGCATGGAGGGCAGGGTCCGCTGGATCCAACGATCTGGGTACCTCATCAGCAGCTTGCTGCCCCTCAGCTCCACCCCCTGGACATGAGGACACACTGCAGCTAATCAAACTTTACATGATGACAGCTCATTGTTGAAACTCATAGGGGCACATTAATAACCTGCTCTTACATTCAAGAAGGTAACCTCAGCTAAGTTCTGCTCACCTGAATATGAGCTCACTACTTACCTGCAGCTTCTCCAGGGCTTTGGCAGCCATGTTGGCATTCTTGAAGTTGATAAAGGCACAGAAGCGTTCATGAAGAACTCTGATGCTTTCAATCTCACCAAACCTGTCAACACAAACACTCAAAGTCTCAAATGTACAGCACAACAGTGTGGCATTGATCCGCAGCTCAAGTGATGCTGCTTGTGATTCGTAATCACTGCTGGTACTTAAAACGCGATGTCATTATAATAATTACAGTAGTACAACAACTTAGTATAATAACACTTCCTCTGCTGCTGAAAGTGATTCCACTACAACTAAAAGTATTAGTGCTATTCATGATAATATTACTACTACTACTACTACTGTTCAAAAGTTTGGGATCACTTAGAAATGTACTTATTTTTGAAAGAAAAGCTTTTTTTTCAGTGAAGACAAGATTAAATGAATCATAAATACAGTCTATACATTGTTAATGTGATAAATGATTGTTCTAGCTGCAAACGGCAGATATTTTTAATGGAATATCTACATAGGAGTACAAAACATGAAATGAAAACATAAAAATGTCTGGGTGACCCCTTTCCTTTGAACGGTAGTGTATATTACTACTACATATGTATGACTTATACCAACATTTTCCTCCTACAAATAGTTACATTTTTTTGCTAATATGCAAAAAAATAAATAAAGGGAACCGCACTCAAATAAATGTTAAATCCAAACAGTGAAGAAGTGAAATGTATTTTGAAACCAAACAACCTGACCAACAGTGGGAAACCAGATTCTTATTTTTACTACCGCTGCTTTTATTGTTGCTATAACTAACACTACAACAGTTATGAACTACAGCTGTTGTCGTCATCTGGATAAACGCCACATAGCTCTAATTCATCTTCACCCACGCACACACAGTGGTTTTACATTTTAAAGAGATCCCAGAGGTCTTTCTCTGCAACTTCCACTGTAATGTTTCCAACCCACAGAGAGCGACAGCTTCTGGTAGATGGAGAAGAGAAGGAGAAGAGGAATAAATGAAAGAGGGAGAGACAAGTGAGTGTAAAAACAAAGAGACAGCATAAGGCAAAAATCACGAGAGAAAAATGTGACTATTTGTTGAACAGATACTTCTCAGTCAAAGAAACCAAATGTTTTTTTCTTGTGGTTTTCTTACATTTGCATATATTTTACATTATCATATGTTTTACCCACAATGGACATTACATATTTTTACTGACAGGTAGACGTAAACATTACTATGAAATTTGTTTTGTTTCATGCCTGAAGCAAGTAGCAAGTTAGACATAAAAGTCCCCAAATATATTCCCCAAAGCACATTGTGTATTTCTGTAAAAAGTGTCAAGACAGTGGTGTGATAATGTGAGTTTCCTATTTCGAGTAACTTACCCACTCTGGTCCTGCTGAGACGTGTGCTTCAGTGCTAGAAGTTAGACGAGACAAGAAGAAATATGTTGTGACAAAACAATCAAAATGAAATGTAGTGAAAAATGGGTCAGTTCTGTGTTCTATAGTAAATGTCCTCTTTGTCTAGCTCTTCCATGGAAACTGTTCATCCAGTTAATAAACTTATTTTACAAATTGTTTATTTCTTGACTGCAATCATGAAGGCTTTAATACATTTACAGCTGATGATGGACGGTATGTGTTACTGCCCTCCATGTTCTAAAGTCTACAAGCTGCTATTTCTAACTTTTTGTCTTCGCAGTATGTCAATTATAATGAATTCATCATTGAAACTATGCATTTCTCTGCCCATTATTAATAAAGTAGCTCAAAATGTATATACTGTTGTCATTATGTATGGTAAATATTTCCAGCAAATTTCTGCTATTATTTCTGCTATTTAACAGTTGTGCACTGCCACACTGTGGACAGAATCGGTACTACATCTGGTTCTTACTTCTGGCCTCAGGTGAGGCAATGACTGCCTGAACAGTGATGTACTTCTCAAGCAACAGTCTACTCTGTTCTTCCTCAAAACCCGCTTCCTACAGCGAAAAAAACAAACAAAAAACTCAGATGGCAAGTTGTTTAAAACATATATGTGTGTTTTTTTCTGTTCAGTTGGACAACACAGATTAAAGGCATTGACTTCCTGCAGCTTTGGGTTCCATGTGCACGTACAAACTTGAACTGATGGCAGCTACAGAATAAACTGAGGCCTCTAGTCACCTGTGAAGCTCCTCACCTTGAGCTGGAGGACCCGGCAAGTAAAGAGTTTACTGGACGCTTCCTTACAGCGTTGATCCAACTTCAACACCTGCTCCATGGTCTTCTCTGCCTCACTGTAATGCTGTAAATGATACCAACTAGAAATGTTTGAGGGTATAAATTCTAGCTCATGATGTTACTCCACCTGGTGCAGGACAGGACATAGTTTGTACACTAATTTTTTTTTTTTTTTTTTTTAATGAAATGTATCACTATACTAACCTTTAACGCCATCAGAGCACAACCCTTGCGGAAATGTCCCTTCGGCCAATCAGGAGCCAGCTGAATGGACCTCTGAGCATCAGTTAAAGCAGAAAAATACTGCTCAAGACACCAGTAACAGTAAGATCGGTTTCCATAGAACCTTAGAGACAAAAAAAGAGACACAGACAGACTTTATTCAAGCTAAAGTGAACAAGGTGGTAGGATCCCGAGATGACAAAGTTAGTGTTACTAAGCTGGAGGTCAGAGGTCAACTCACCTGTGATCATTGGGGTCATAGTAAATAGCTGCTGTAAACATGTCCACTGCCTGGCTGTACCGGCCTCGCTCAAACATCTGAATGCCCTGCACTGGAAAATTGCACACACATTTTCCCTTTGAATGTCCCTATCAAAAAAATAGCTTTCTGACGAGCTGAAAAGCAGTTGTCGCATACTAAAGTTAACACGTTATTCACAAGCTACTTAATCAAATACTGAGGGTTCTGGTTCACTATTAATACATTTAAAATCTAAAAGGTTGGTATAATGTGGATGAAATATTAGCTGAGATAGTGCTTCTCCTGAAATTGACGTGACATTTTTCTGTGATGTGGGAACTACATAAAATCCATTCTCTATACACCGCTTAGTCCTCATTAGAGTCACGAGGGGCTGGAGCCTATCCCAGCTGACTTAGGGCGAAGGCAGAGCACACCCTGGACAGGTCGCCAGTCTGTCACAGGGCTACATATACAGACAAACAATCACACTCACATTCACACCTACGAACAATTTAGAGTTACCAATTAACCTTGGCATGTTTTTGGACTGTGGGAGGAAGCCGGAGAACCCGGAGAAAACCCACATATGCACAGGGAGAACATGCAGACTCCATAAAATTTTCCACATAAATCTGAAGCACTTGGATTTAATAAAACAATGTAATGCTGGAATCTTATGGTACATCTAAAGGACAGTTTATAAGTAAACTACCTGTCAGGGATTCGCCTCTCCTCTTCATTTCTTCTCTATTCTCCATCTGGAATTGTAAGTGACAGTTTTGGTCCTATAATGGTTTCACTGGTAGATCAATCAATCAATCAATTAATCAATCAACTTTATTATTTGTCCCTTGAAGGGCGATTTGTTTTGCAGCAGTTTAAACAAGCATTCCAGCAGGCAAACAATAAAAGACAAATTAAAAAGGAAAAACTACATAGAACAGTAAAAACGCAGTAGAAACTCAATAAAAATCATAAATAATAAATAAATGAAGACAATAAATATCACACAAAACATAAGACTAGCAGCAACTAGTGATTATGTTCATTTTGCTATTTTCTTATTTTATAAAAAAATAAATCACTGGGTCTGCCTTTAAGGCCATGCTGTTTCAATGAACCCTTAAAAAGACTCAAACATCTCGTGATAACTGCAGCGAGGATCACACTTAAACCATAACGTGTTTATGCTGCTGTAAACTGCACAGCGTTGTATAGACCAGTGGTTCATTTGAGTCAGGTGTGTTAGAGCAGGGAAGAATCTAAAACATGCAGAACATGGGGTCCTGAGGAACAGGGTTGAGAACCACTGGTATAGACTGATTATTGAACCCAAACCAGATTTTGATCAAACTGATCAGGCAGGTCTGTGAGAAATAAGGCGAGAGAACATTTTGTTAAGGTCTCAAATGCAGAACAAAAGCTCAAACTGTAATTCTTTCCTTACGGTGGTTTTAGCTGCAGAGAAAACAGGCAGCAGGAGCAACAAGTGTGAAACCTTAAGATGAAGTTTGTTTGTTTTATTACAGTCTGCTAAAGACATTTATAAGATTTTCCCATCAGGTAATAATGCTTAAACCCTGACACCATATGTATTTATTATTTATATCCATGTATGGTATGATTTGAACCATTTTTATGTGTTGAAAAGCAAAGATTGTGCTGTAAAGTGTGTATTTTTAACCTGGGTGGGATGATGCAACGATTCGCCTCTGAGCTCTGAGAAAGACTGCAGGCGCAGTCGAAACGTGTCAGCAAGGTAAACAAACTTGCCCTTACTAACTTTCTTGGCAAACAAGAACTGCTAATCTAATGATTTCACTAGTTTCCATTTGATCCATGAGAGAGAGTCCTTGAAAGAGGTCGGGGCACTGAGTGCAAACTGAACCGTAACAGTTTCATAATTGTAGTCTTTTGTGTTCGTCTACCTGGCTGCTCCTCGCCTCATTCTCCTTGTTCTCCCTTGAGATCTGTGTTGCTCTGTTCTTCAGGCCTTTCAGTTTGATACTGTTGGCAGCATTGGCCACAAATGCACTGCTGATATCCCACTCTGGCTCCTGAAACGGCAGAAAGAAACACAAAGTGCTCAACACGACAAACTCACAAAATGTAATTACAGTTCACTGAAACAGGCAACTGCTCCGACCAAATGCTGATTTGACCTAAACAGTTGTCAACGTCACAGCTCCATATCAATACATCTGTCTTATGACTAAGTATTTAAACAAATACAACCTCTGAGAAGTTCTGATGCAAACTAAGTCTTTTTACAGCAGAAAGGGGCTCAGCGTCTTACAAATGAACACTTCAGATGTTCACATTATGCTTACAAAAACCTAGATAAAACTAAATTTAAGGTTTAAGACTGACATTTTACAGCAAGCACCGACATGATGTGGAACTGTAATTTCTAAACGAGACTGAAATTTGTCCCCAGGATGTCTTTTTGCTGCTGTACAGAGCTCTTTTCATGCTGTGTTCACACTAAGCATTTTTGGAGCAGTTTATTGCCAATTTCTGCAGTTTGATTAGGTTCAGAGGAGCCAATCAGATGCAGCGGCTACAACATAACTGCATCAAGATATCTTTATATAGAGGTCTTGGTCCTCTTCCAAGGAAAGTGTGGCATGCCTCATTCAGCTTAATCCGCGTTTTTAACTAGTAAGAGATGGTCAAATATGGTAGAAGGTAGACAAGCTGGGTAACATTTTTTATTATTATTTTACAAAGTACAGAACACTCAAACTTTAGGACCAAAATTCCAAAACTTAAGAATGATATTTTACTTTCTTTTTTCTATTTGATTTTCATTTGCAAGCATCAGTCTGCTTGTAATTTAGCAATGTGAACAAAGCACAGTGCAAAATTCAAAGTGGAATTTTTCACCTTGGAGCAGACTAAGGAAAACTACACTGTTCAAGCATGCTAGGGTCCCCTACACAACTCACATCCCTGCAACACACAGGCTTTCAAAAGCTGTTTTTATGTGTTTGTGGAGCCAGACACCCTCCTGCCATGCACCTCGCCTCATTCGCCGTGTTCTCCCTTGATCTGTGTTGTTCTTTTCTTTTTGGCAGAATTATTAAACTGATATGATTTACTCCAGCCTAGGATCTTGGGGGCTGTGGTAAAAGTACTGCTCTTTTCACTGACTTCTTATTCCAGAGGTAGAAATAAGAGTGTATACCTTTTTTTTTTTTTAGCTGGGAAGGATAGACAACATCTTGCCCTTAAAGAGTATTCTGCAGGACTGCCAAACCATCAAGTTGCTCTGTTGCTTCGTAGGCATAAATACATGCTCACTAAATACTCTGTTTATTTATTATTCAGTGATGAATGATCTAGATGAAATACTAAGTATGCCAAAGTGGTTGAAACCCACCTCTTCTGACATCCTGTAGGGCAGCTGCCGGTTGTACTCTGCAGTCATGAGGGTGGAGACAGACTCTGGGTTGCATTTGTGTCTGGAATGAACCGCTGTCCATTGTTCCTCTCCTCTCAGCTCCTCCTCACTGTCACTCTCTGACCCCACTCCAGCCACTTCCTCCTCCTGTTAAATTATATTATTACGAAATGACTATAAAAGACAAGGTGACATACAGTGGCATCCAAAAGTGGGTGGCAACAAAAAAAACTTCTGTTGTAACATTTTTACAAATACTGTAACTTAGCTGCTTATATCAAGTGTTAATGCTAATTTTGTCATGATAGGTGAACGTTGAAAGCGTTAAAGGAGAGAAAATAGAATTCAGGCTGAAAAAACAGAAGTTTAAACTTCAACTGCATGTCAGCTATCTCCAAATTATCAAAACATCCATCTAAACTACCGTTCAAAAGTTTGGTGTCACTTAGAAATGTCCTTATTTTTGAAAGAAAAACATGTATTTTCCATGAAGTGACATTAAAATAATCAGAAATCCAGTCTAGACATTGTTAATGTGGTAAATGAATATTCTAGCTGGAAACGGCTGATTTTTAATACAATATTTACATAGGGGTACAGAGGAACATTTCCAGCAACCATCACTCCTGTGTTCTAATGCTTATAAAACGAAAAAAAGTATTTAAAATTCGCACAACATTTCAATTTAGCATCAAATGCATGATCAGATATTCACACACAGGTATATGTGTATATACACCGATCAGGCATAACATTATGACCACCTGCCTAATATTGTGTTGGTTCCCTTTATGTCATAATAAATGCTCTGAACCTGGACCTGGACCAGAGGACCTCTCAAGGTGTCCTATGGGGTCTGAACCAGGACGTTGACAGTGGATCCTTTGGGTACTCTGGGTTGTGTAGTGGAGCCTCTGGGAATCAAACTTGTTGATGTTTGATCATGATGAGGTCTAGGAAGTTTGGAGGTCAAATCAACGTCTTGGGCGACTGTCATATTCCCTAAGATGTTCCTGATTGTTTGATGTTTCTGTGATGTGGTGGGGTGCATTTTCCTGCCGAGATAGACCAGTGATTTTCGGGATTTCCATTTACACGAAGGAGTGTGTTTGTTCTGGGACATTTATTTTGGTGTCCAAGTCTCTTCAGCACGGAGGCCAAAATCCAAGGTTTTCCAGCAGAACACTACATAGAACCAACAATGTTATTCATTTCACCTGTCAGTGGTTTTAATGTTGTGGCTGATTGGTGTATAGACATTCATTTTACAGTAAAGGAGCTAAGATGTTGCAGCATTGAAACTGTAGGGCTTTGTATGTTAAAATAAAGAAATAATAGCTAAGGAGTTAATACAAATGTTCTTATGTTTGCACCTGCTCTGAAGCATCCCATGTCCTCTCCTTTCTCTCTAATTTCTTCCGCTGTTTCTGCCTCTGAAAGGAGAGCATGGATATGACGGCTGTGGGATGGTAAAGGAAAATGAATGGACACAAGAGTGGCAGCACATGTGCAATCAAGCATGTCAAAAGGGAGGAAACAGATGGATGTGGTAGGAAACATGGAAACACATGGAGACAGGTGGGCAGCAAATAAGAGTGTGGTTATGTATATGAGAATGTATGGAATGTAGCAGATACAGTCATTCTGATGAGAAGACATGAGCTGCAACACAGAAAACATACACTACCATTCAAAAGTTTGGGGTCACCCAGACAATTCCATGTTTTCCATGAAAACTCACACTTTCATTCATGTTCTAACATAACTGCACAAGGGTTTTCTAATCATCAATTAGCCTTTCAACACCATTAGCTAACACAATGTAGCATTAGAACACAGTGATGGTTGCTGGAAATGTTCCTCTGTACCTCTATGGAGATATTCCATTAAAAATCAGCCGTTTCCAGCTAGAATATTCATTTACCACATTAGCAATGTCTAGACTGTATTTATGATTCATTTAATGTTATCTTCATTGAAAAAAAACTGCCTTTCTTTTAAAAATAAGGTCATTTCTAAGTGACCCCAAACTTTTAAATGGTAGTGTATGTACTGTATATCCTTATACACTTCCATTCTGTCATACTACGAGTCATTAAATGTGCTGTTATGTCTGTTAGACTGTTTTATTTACTTTCCTTTTCGCTCTTCTCCTTTCAGCTCTCCTCCTTGTTCGCTCATCTTCATCCAAGTCCTCCTCATCGTTCAGAATGGCCTATCCGAGACACAGCAACACACACATCATGTAGTTACCTGACAGCTTTGTTTTTCAGGAGGCACAGTCACTTACTAACCAGAAATCCACGCATTTGCCTGCTATTTCTGGTCCTTTACTCAAGAAACGTGTAAATCAAGTGTGACTAAATTGCAACTCGTCTGATGATTTTCCCTTACTTGGTCACCTAAAACTTCTTTAAATTGCCCCTAAAAGTTCTTCTATGCAGGAAAACTCTGGCCTTAACATAAATAATACTTGTCAGGGTTATAGCTAAAAGACCTTAATCCAAGGAATGATTCAGAATGAGAGAAACCAATTTAACCAACTGCGTTTATCTCAATAAAGCACAGGATTCAGAGCTAGAGTCTAGTGGCCATACTATAGTATTTGATGGTGATGCCACATCTAAATACATTTATGTAAGCTTCAGAAATTTAAAAGTGTACATAAGAAAGCTGACCTACTGTTTGTCTTATAGTACACTAATAGTACTTTTAGTGTTTGTTTTTCGGGTAATCCACATGTTTTTACACATAAATCCAATGCATTTCTAAACTTTTCTATGACAAACACACCTAGTTGACATATCTTACTTGTGATGAGCTTTGTTTCTTTGTTCTCTCCATCCGGTCAGGAGTTCCATCCTGAACCTCCATCTCCTCCTGATCAGCCTCATCTGGAGATACACACAGATCGGGTTATTTTCATTACATTTGCATGTTGCTGTGAGCGAACGTGGCACAAGGCATGATATGGAACATCTGCTCTAGAGCTGTCTGTTTCGATGAAAACCTAAATGCACCTTTTTTATTACTGACATTAAACACTGTTTCTGTGTGTTTACGATGTGTGCCGACTCTAAACGCCTGATCTAAATTTCCCATGCAAAACGATGCACAGGTGATCTTGTGGCAGCTTCTGACTGGACAAGGCAAAGAGAGATAGAGAGTAAAAGACATTCAGCTCTATCAGCAACCATTAAGAGCAGTGATCGTAGGAGGTCGTGGTGATCGTACTGAAGCTCCTATGATCACCATGACCTGGACGACTGACAATCTACAGACATTAAGAGCAGTGGAACACCATTCCACCACAGATTTATTTATCACCTGGTATAAAATTTGGTGCAAAAAAACAGCCTTACAGCTACATTTGGTCAGTCTGATCAATCAGGCTGCACTAGAGCCATTAACTGGGAAACCAGCGAGGTATTTATGGATCTTTCACATCATTTAGCAACATATCCATTAAGGCAGGGGTGTCAAACATGCGGCCCACGGGCCAAAACCGGCCCCCAAAGGGTCCAATCAGGCCCGCGGGACGGCTTTGTAAAGTGTAAAAATTACAGAGAAGACATTAACTGCAAACTGTACATTTGTAAAACTGCAAATGTAAAATAATTTGCAGATCTTAAAGTTGTTAAGTTGTTAAGTTGTTTTGATCATAAAGTAAAATATTAGATTGTTTATTGTTCTTTACTCGTTTTGTGTGTCGTTTTTGTTGTTTTTTGTCTGACTTTTGTCATTTGTCTCATGTTTTTGTCGTTTTGTGTTTCCTTTTTGTCTCGCTTGTGTTTTTTGGCTTGTTTTATTATTTTGTGTTTTGTTTTATTTGTTGTTTTTTAATCTTTTTGTTGTTTTGTGTCCTTTGTCCATTTTTTATCACTTTGTGTCTCATTTTTGTAATATTTTGTTTCCTTTGTTGTTTTTTGTCTTTTTTGTCTGACTTTTTTCCATTTTAATTATAAAGTAAAATATTATGTGGTTGAGGTCCAGATAGCTGTGACTAAATGTTGTGTTCCTTTGTAGACACTCTGTGATCTGGAAGTTGTAATGTGAAAATGATAAACTGAGGCATAATGTTGTTGAAACTGATCTTGTTTTTCTTAATAAATTTCAGGTTGTTCATTATGTTTTGTAAAAAGATAATTCCTTAAATGTGAACATTTTCAGAACATACCTTTTTGCACTAAAACAAAGAAAAAAGTTGGAATTGTGGTTATTTATAGGCTATTATGCTCTGATTTTAGTGGTCCAGCCCACTTGAAATCAAATTGGCCCCTGAACTAAAATGAGTTTGACACCCTTACATTAAGGTGAGACTTCTGTAAATAGAGTAAAGTTTTCATGGGTGTTCACATGACCCCAGACGTGTGTGTGTCTGATTTGGAAAGAGGGGAATCCACAATCCTCCCATACCACACTGAAGACACTATGCCGGAAATATCTGAGGGACTCTAGACAGAAATAGTGCTTAAGTACCTAGAAGTATTCTGAAATATTCAACAGAGAAACGTTTCACTCTCGCTCATGTTTGACTGAATGTTATCCCACTGACAAAGACAACTTTTCAAATGACCATTTGACATGTTTATGGTAAAAACACAGTAAGGTTGTCTGAACTGGGACTAAACACTAAACTTTACTGTCCCCTGATGAATACTCACTTTACTGAAACAGATCACTTACCACGCACTCAAACCAGCAGCAGCGACAGACAAAACGGCCTGCAGTTTGTCATTTCAAATGGCAGCTGTGTTTGACATGCCACTGTCTATTTACAAGGCCATCCATGAATATGAACGAAGCATGGATGATTTCAGGGGTTCTAAGAGATCCATTTACAAACAAACCTTTAGCTGTTCTGAGAGAATCAATCAATCATTCAGACTTTTCTAACACTGTTTATATATACTACCGTTCAAAAGTTTGGGATAACCCAGACAATTTCAACAGCATTAGCTAACACAATGTAGCATTAGAACACAGGAGTGATGGTTGCTGGAAAAGTTGCTCTGTACTTCTATGTAAATATTCCATTAAAAATCAGCCCTTTCCAGCTAGAATAGTCATTTACCACATTAACAATGTCTAGACTGAGATTTCTGATTCATTTAATGTTATTTTCATTGAAAAAACTGCCTTTCTTTGAAAAACAAGGACATTTCTAAGTGACCCAAAACTTTTGAACGGTGGTGTATACAGAATGCAACGTAAACTGCTTTACAGAATAAAAATAACAACAAAAACTATAAAAACCAACAGTCCAACTCTTATTTGGCTCTTTCCATGAAAATCTGAATTTTTGCAGAACTTTGTTGTGTTTGTGAGAAGAAACTGCAATACAGAAATCTCTACAGTGTTTTTATCTGCAGCTTCAATTTGTACATAAAAACCTGATTAAAAATGCCATATACCTGTAAAACAATAAAATTCTTAATGTTTTTTGTTTGTTTGTTTGTTTGTTTGTTTGTTTGTTTGTTTGTTTGTTTGTTTGTTTGGCCGAGGGGAAAAACTGTATATGGATGAAAGCAAACTACCAAAAAATGCAATTGAAATAGAGGGGATATAAATCATAGACACTGCGTTTGTATGCCGACTGTAACATCGCTCAAACTGAATACAATATATGTAATATAGTAAACATAGAAATAAAATATATAGTTGGAGCTTCAAGAACCTAAATGAAGTCTAGCTGCTTCTACTGAAGTTGCAGCCCGATCTCACGAGGATTCGTGAAACTGTTACGTAAATTTTTGTTTCGGTTTCGTGCGCACCAACACGATTTCGTCATGTTTTTCGTGCCGCTCACCACGAAATGCGCACCAATGTATTTTAAACGGCGGACTTTTCGTGCCACCCAGAACGTATTTCAAACGAATGTGTGTATTATATTTTTAATGTAAAACCATGGCGAATCCAACGCTATATTTTGCATGACATCGTCCCTAAACATAACCCTAACCATAATCCTAACCATAACCTAACCATAACCTAACCATAAGCCGGTGGTACACTTACCAATTTGCATAGGAATTTCAAGAATGTCCAGCGGCCGGCGGCCGCAAACGCGATCACACAAGCAGTATACGCCGATGGACAGCTTAGATCGTCATGAATCCGCTGGTATAAACCACTTTCAGCTGTGATTACCACAGCGGGTTTCGTTGTGAGCAACACGAAAAACATTTCGTGGTGAGCGGCACGAAAAACATGACGAAATCGTGTTGGTGCGCACGAAAAAGAAACAAAAAATTTACGTAACAGTTTCACGAATCCCCGTGAGACCGTGTTGGAAGTTCCTAGGATATAAGATGGGCACAGTGTGGGATATTTTACACAGCCCGAGGAACAGTACAAGTTGCAACAGTATTGATTTTCTGATTATATGACTACTGTTCATGAAGACTTGGCAACAGCGGTAACATTACATGCTTTGAAAATATGTAGAAGCGTGGCAAGTAGCTCGAGTCACAAATGGTTTTAGAGGTTTTTCACAAGCAGGTTGACACAGGCTGAGTAAACAAAATACAATATGCAAACGACCTGGAGAGATTTCAGACGTGAAACTTTTACAGGACGCCTGCTAGTTGTCTTTGTCTCCATTCAGAAAAACGAGTATTGCTGACACTGTAGCTTAATGAAGAAAGATGAATTACCTAAAATAGGGATTGCCTCAATATACAGACTGATGTGTTGTGTTATGCCAAATGTCAACAAACTAATCATGGAATTGTTCCCCAGAGAAAGATAGAATCACGTTTTAGGTCAATAAAGTGAGTTGTATTCTGCCACAGAAGATTCTTGCAAGCTGTACTTGAGCTGGAAACATGTTTTCTCCTGCCCTTGGAGCGATAAAAGAGAAAACAAGCTGACAGATCAGGAGTTTAGTTGGAGAGCACACTGGAGAGAAAGTCTATTTCATGAAATTTCTTCTTATCTTATCACCCACCAGCAGAAACTGGTCTCATGAAGTGGAACATTTTTGAGTTTCAAGGTCAGGGATCTTTTTCCCGGCACGTAGCCACATCTTTACCTTAACCATTTTATTCTGGTGTTGTGTAAGACATTTAAGTCTGTGTGGAAAAGCAGAGCACCACAGTGTCTATCAAGTTCCTCTACTGTTTATACTATAGTTGTTGATATGTATGTGTTTTCGATCTTGCAAAAAAAATAGCTCAAAACAGCAAAGATAATCAAATACAAACCCTGTGTATAGTTTGACATCTTGCAACCGTGTGCCAAAGTAATGAAATGGCACTGATCTTAAGGCTGTTTCAGTTTTGCAAATAACAACACATGACAGCAATATGAAAAAATAAATGCTGTAAAAGGGAAAAAATCTGCACTCTGGAAGAATAGGTGGATGCTTCTAAATCATAATACAATCTTTGTTTCCTGACACTAAAAGAGTCACAAAGACGTCATGACTCTATGATGTAGCCTAAAGAGCTGAGGCTTCCACAGGAGACGACAAGTTGCACTGCTTTTATGTAATACAACTGCTGATACAGAAGACTAGGTTGCATGATCCTGATAAATGAAAGCCAGATAGTGGTTGAACAAAGTATGCTACATGGGCTCAGGCCAACATTTTTTACCCTCAAACACAAGATGATGACAGATGAAAGGCGAAGGCAGACAACTCTGTTCAGGAATAGAATAATTTTCATTGAGGCTGATATGAGACCATTTTCTGTGGTAGAAAACCCGGGATTTCGGCAACTCCTCCATACACTGGAACCGAAGTACACCATTCCGTCAGGTACCATTTTACATGCACAGTGGTCCCGAACCTTTATAAAGAGTCGAAGACTAAAGTTTGCACTTTTTTTGCACTCTGTATTGACAGAGTAGTACTTTGGTTACAGTTTTGCACATATTGTTTACACATTGAAAAAAGAAATATTTATTTTTATTTGTAAAAAGAAGGTCAACAGTTAAAAGCTCATGCTTCAGTCATGCATGGATGTAAGTTACAAAACATTTCAAAACGCTCGGGCATCTGTTTGTGACTGTCAAATAAAAAAAACTCTTTGTCCAGTTATATATTTTGTCATTTTAGTTTTCTTAAAGTCATGTGAAAATATCGTCTCGTTCTCGTGAGCTGAGTGTGTCGTCACACCCCTAATTCGGACACATTGTTTCGGGAAGCTTTTTAGAAGAGGCTTAATTTTAGTAATTTGATTATAAATGCAATCGATACTTGAAATGGTGTGTTCTCCCTGAAGCATTCTGCTTCATTCAGACTTATTCAAAACAAGCTAACTGAGGAGCGCTTCCACAATGAACAAGCATGTTGAGATAATCCATGGAGGTCTTATTGGTTTGAAATATTTACTCAGCAGATTAAACACCATGGAAACTTCCACTTCATCTGTGAAAGACAACAAAAAAAAGCACTTGCCAGATTTCTACATACAGATTGCTATTTGCATGTGAGCTCTTGCATAATCTGCAAAATGTCAACATTTGCTCAGCTTTCCTCGGTACTTTAGGATTCAATAAACACAGTGGGTTGTATCTAAAGTACAGTTCTACAATTCTACAATTTCACTTAGCTTTTATCCAAAGCGACGTATATCTGAAAGTAGATACAACACAAGCAAGGATCTAGTCAGGAGAAAACAACCTGGGTAAGAGCCATAAAACAAAAACAGTAAGACTAAAAGGTCTTAATTTCTGTCTTTGAGTTCAACCACACAAGTGGAAAAAGGGTGGAAATACTAAAGAACAGGCCGTGTATCACAAACCATGTGCCAGTGTTTGATATTAAAACCACATGCTGGGAAATCAGGGTCTCAAGGCTGCTGGACAGTGTAGCCTAAACAGTTCCTTTCCCTGTTTTAACCCTTAGATGCACGGCTGACCACACTCTTGCATAAATGGGTCAAAAATGACCCGTATAAGAATCAATGTATTTTTATGTCATTTTGGTACAGAATAATCATTAGTATTACTGTTTGTATTATATTTCTGTCCACACCAGAATGATTTCATATTTGAAATACGTTTATTTTTCACTTTATAACAGATTTTGAACATTTTAATGATTGAAAAATGAGAATAGTACACAGAACAGCAGCAGAAGAAGTCAACATCCATTTTGTTGACATTTTTCCACTCTTTTCCTCCAGCTGTTGCTGCCAGGCGTAAACTAACCGTGACGTCACCCGTTGGTTTCAACGCCGAGAAAATGAAGCCCGGATTTTGCTACTTCCTGGTCGCTGTTTTGGATTTTTTGGAGCCAGTGACGTAAAAAGCGTCATCAAACAGACTGGACCGGTAGAGCACCGAGGGGCAGGATTGGCTGAAGACTCTCTTATCCCGCCCACGTTTTACCGCAGACGCTTCTGTTGCTGTCTATCAAGCATAGCCACGCCCCCTGGCTCCGCCAACTTTAACGATTTATTTAAAATTCAGTATTGATTTATTTTAAGATCGGCCACCTGATCTCTCATTTTGACCATGAAAACTAACGGGAAAAAAATCCTGAGCTGTAGAAAATCAGTCCATCAAATTTTATTTTTTCCAAAAATGAATTGGGGTCTATGGAGCAAAAGCTTTTTGGAGCCAACCCGAGCGGACGGCGTGATATTGCAAGTTTTTGACACTTCCGGATGGGCTTCAATTCTGGAGCCAGATGCTACGTCCACTAAATATACAGTCTATGGTTGCTGCTCTCCGTCCCTCCAAGTTTGTGCATCACCTCTTGTATGACATTATCAGTAATAAAGAGCTTGGGGTAGTAATACAAATATTACAATTTCTTTAAAAGTATAAAAGGCAGGTTAAAAAATTTAATGGAATTGTATCAAAAACATGCTTTTTGAGGAATATGTTGGAATATGAAATGCTAAAAACTTTTCATGCAAAGATATTAAAGGAAATCGACCTCACCTGGTCATTTTTGATCAACTTATGCATCTAAGGTTTAAACACACACGAACACATGCACACATTAACTCAGACAGCGCAGTACATCTTACAGTAAAGCGATGGAATTCCATCCACTGGAATGCTAGAGGAGTTTTAATAAAAGAAACAAAGCAATGGTAAGCAGGACAAGTTTGGAACACAGCGAGGGTGCTTGTGAAAGATCATTCTCAAATAGAAGAAGATTCTTGTCTTTGCTTTCTCAAAGCCTGCAGTGTTTTTCCACCTCCATCCTCACATCCTGGCTAATGATTGCTGTGACCGTGATGTCAGTGGATGACAGCCTAAAAATAGCCAAACCAAATATAATGGAATTTCTGTGTGAAATTTCCCTTTATGTAAAATCTGCCTTTTTTCTGTCGAGGTTAATGCAATGTTTCATCATCGGTTAACAGAAAATTTTTCAGCTACTGATTAATAATTTATGGTGTGTGAAAATGCCCAACTTTTAAAAGGATTAGACGAGATTAAATAGCATTTTAGGACCCTAGCTCTTAGAAATCTGGCAGGTCTATACGTTGTTTCTGAGGATGTCCACAGCCCCCATGCATGTTCAGAATCACCAGTCACATACGATAAAAATTGCTTAAAGGTTTGCTGACTTTGTACCAAAATATGGTTTAACCCAGTGAACCCCAAGTACAGTGGGTACCACAACTCTTCCTAGACCTGGCCGTCCAGCCAAACTGAGCAATTGTGGGAGAAGAGCCTTTGTGAGAGAGGTAAAGAAGAACCCAAAGATCACTGTGGCTGAGCTCCAGAGATGCAGATAGGAGAAAGTTCCACAAAGTCAACTATCACTGCAGCCCTCCACCAGTCGGGGCTTTATGGCAGAGTGGCCCGACGGAAACCTCTCCTCAGTGCAGACACATGAAAGCCCGCATAGAGTTTGCCAAAAAACACATGAAGGACTCCCAGACTATGAGGAATAAGATTGTCTGGTCTGATGAGACCAAGATGGAACTTTTTGGTGTTAATTCTAAGCAGTATGTGTGGAGAAAACCAGGCACTGCTCATCACCTGCCCAATACAATCCCTACAGTGAAACATGGTGGTGGGAGCATCATGTTGTGGGGGTGTTTTTCAGCTGCAGGGACAGGACGACTGGTTGCAATTGAAGGAAAGATGAATGCAGCCAAGGACAGAGATATCCTGGAGCACAGTGTCCTTGAATGAAATCCAGGGTTAAAAAAAATGCCCACAAATTCTGTCAACGCAGTCTTCTAGTATGTTATTGGCTTCTTCTTAAATGTGATATGAGTTGAAATGCATTACTGCACGAAAAAGGTTGTGCATGTAGTTCAGATGATTAATATCTTTGATTTTGTAATGACTGAATAATTTTTCATATTTAGAATGACATTGCTCCACAACTTGTTCACAGAAATGTCCTAGAGGCTTCTGGTGTCGATCAATGAATTCAGGCACATGTCTTGTTAACACATGTACCTTTGTTGTGATGGACAAATTGAAACTTTGGTAGCAAGTTGCAAAGTTTGCCACCTTGTCCTTGAAAGACGCATCCAAGGTGTAACCAAAACATAAATTCATTGCTTCCTGCAATGCAACAAAGCATTTGTGAAAGGGCTGAAGCTCTTCTGGTAACATATTCTGCAACATGTCTGAGTTTTGCAGGAGTCTAGAGCATTCGTTGCCCTCAAAGCACTGACCGTGGGTACTCCTCTTTGATAATAAACAGAGCTTTTGAACTACATGCATAACCTTTTTTTGTGCAGTAATGCATTTCAACTCATACCACATTTAAGAATTGTTGATTTAGTTTAAGGATTTTCAGGCAAGTATGTTCTGAAGTTTTGTATAGTATAAGCCTATATAGGGATATATTACCTGGCAGGTAAGAAAGTGTGTAACACATTGTTTTATTAAGGTAGTTTAGGCTTTAGTTGCTTAAATATAATACCAATGCATGCACCTTTGCAAAGAAAAGTATAAGAATGAGTAACAAACCGTTCTTGTTTGAGGCAAATGGGTTTATGGTGTGATAAGTAAATTTACTAGTATTTGAATTTGCCACAGATTTAGTTATCACAAATTTGCAATGGGGTCCTCAACAATGACCATTTACTGATGTATCCTTTTTCAGTTTTGAAAGTACTATATCACTTTTGGAAAGATATATGTGAAGTATTACCTGACTTTTTCTTAGAGAAATGTGACAAATCTGCAGTGTGATATACCGAAATCGAAAAATTCAATTTTTGCAACATTTTGCAAACCGATGATTTAGATCTTGTGCTCAAATTGAAGTCAAGAACATATACTAAAAGACTGCGTTGACAGAATTTGTGGGCATTTTTTTTAACCCTGGACTTCATTCAAGGATACTGTGGGAGGAAAACCTCAGAGTGCTCAGGACCTCAGATTTGGCCGAAGGTTCACCTTTCAACAGGACAATGACCCTAAGCACACAGCTAAAATACAAAGCTGCTGAAACTAGCTGAAAAGGGTGCTTCTACTCAATACTGAGCTCAGGGTCTGAATACTTATGACCATGGGATATTTCAGTTTTTCTTTTTTAATAAATTTGCAAAAATTTCTGCATTTCTGTTTTTTCTGTCAAGATGGGGTGCTGAGTGTACATTAATGAGAAATGAAATGAACTTTTTTGATTTTGGCAAATGGCTGCAATGACACAGAGAGTGAAAAATTTCAAGGGGTCTGAATACTTTCCGTACCCACTGTAGTTTTGGGCTGTTATGGTAAATGGTTGTATTTATATAGCGCTTTTATCCAAAGCGCTTTACATGATACGTCACATTCACCCATTCACACACTGATGGTGGAAGCTGCCATGCAAGGCACTAACCACACTGTCTTGCCACTTTTTACCCTAATTTTTCACTGCAATATGAAGTCCCATAACTCTACTGAAACAGACAGAATTAATGCATGAAAATGTTATGTCACAAAGCCTTTTTTTAAAAAAAGAGTAGAATTTCTTTGATCATTTATTTTATTAAAAATGACAAAACTTGAAATCAACATGTACAACATTCTTCCCACAGATGCTACCGGTACTGGAAAACAAAGGTTGCTTCACATGAAATTAAATATTTCACCTGGTACATTTTAAAACCTCTACAAAACAGACATTTTATGCAATGAAGATGTTTCACCATGCTGAATGTATCTTCCAACATCTCACTCCTCTATGGACCATTTCTGAGCCATGCTGCATTTATTTTGTTGATCAAATATATTTAATTTTCCTCTCAGTCTCTCTAATTTGTTTCATTACCCGTTTCCTCTCTGGTCTGTGTGAACACAGCCTGTTGTTCAGCCAAACAGTCAGAATCTTTGTTGCATGACTGCTGGTTGCAGTAAGTCAATAATGGCACCACAGACAGAAGTTTTTGATTTTTACATGATCCACTTCATGCAAACAGATTATTTGTGGCAACTTTTTAAATAAGAATTAAAATGATTTTTGATAAAATATCATGATTTTTAGCTGTAATTTGGTTGATTTTTGATTAAAAATCTGCAAATCCTTTCGGTTTATACAATTTCTGGCTTTGATAAATAGTTGTGCAATACACGGGGTCCTCAACTTTCAGCGTTTCGTTTTGTCAGAACTGGTTACATTGAACTAGTTGGCAAGCAAAGCGGATAAATATGTCATCAAGTTGCGCTATAAGCGAGACGGGAGCGAGACTGTCCAAGGACAGGGTATGATCAAACGGTAGGAAACTCACACTAATGTGAAACAAACCTAATTTATATCCAGGAGAAATTGATGGCAGGAACGGCAGATTGTGTTTAGGATGTAGGCGTTTGTTTAACCAGGAAATGAAATAACTTCAGCTCTCAAATCCATGGTGCAGGCAGCAAAGGCCAATGTTTGAAAGATGCTGTTTTATTGTTAATAAAGCTGTGATAATGGATGTCACTCTGTGGGAGGAACACAACAGCTTCTAAGGAGGTCACCAGTTTTAAGGCTGGACCAACTGTAATGGAAACCTACTTTCCAGAAGAAACCAATTATCATTTCCACAGACATTCTTTACTTCATCAGAGCATCCTGTACATCATTTTGCCAATTGCACAACTACTCACTGACAGGATTGGCGTTATAAGAATGAAGAGCAGAGACCGTTTTCTCAGAGTAAACACAATATTGATATTTTTAGAATTTTAAAAGAAATCAAAAAATTGATAAACTGTCCAAATTTAAATTTCTTTACACAGCCAAAATCACATTTCAGTTTCTTTTCAGTTACTGACTGGCATAGAGTATGCACACATACAAAGACATGTTGTTTGGGGGTGGAGAAAACATCAGGAACATGGGCCGTGCTCTCTGAATAAAAGATTTTTGCTTTATGGAGGGAAGTGTGGTCAAACAATGAAGTCAGCTGTAATAATATTGTTCCTTACTTAAATAAAGCAGGTTTTCACAGCTTTTAGTTGGGGGATCATGTTCTGATATTACTTAGTGTAGTATTCTGCTTTACACTATTGATGTAGCACTGAAAGGGTGACAGAAATGCACTTTTTTTAGCTATAATTCAACCTGTGTTACATCCACTACTGCTCAAAAGTTTGGGGTCACTGAGAAATGTCCTTTTTTCTCAAAGAAAAGTATTTTGTTTCAGTGAAGATAACAATCAGAAATACAGTCTAGACATTGTTAACGTGGTAATGACTGATTTTTAATAGAATATCTCCATAGGGGTACAGAGGAACATTTCCAGCAACCATCACTCCTGTGTTCTAATGCTACATTGTGTTAGCTGATGGTGTTGAAAGGCTCATTGATTAGATTGATTAGAACACCCTTGTGCAGTTATGTTAACACATGAATAAAAGTGTGAGTTTTCATGGAAAACATGAAATGGTCTGGGTGACCCCAAACTTTTGAATAATAGTGTAGATACAGGTTATTTCCACTCAGGGTTGACCATAAACTTAAAGTTGCCATTGTGTGAACCAGTTTCTTTACATTCTTGTGGAGTTGATGCACAACTCGTTTGTCAGTCAAATATTTTTGGTTGGGTTTCCGAGCTGTTGCCAGTTGAGTCTAAATACATTAAGCATCAACACAAGTTAGATCTGATCAAATGAATTTGTTGTATCACAAAGTAATGCAAATCATAACAGTAGCCAAAAATGTAAAACGCTGTAAAAATAAAAGGCTATACTATGAACTGTGCAGCATCCACCTTTGCAAATTAGGGGGAAATTTTCTTTCCTGGACATGGATCTTGCTTGGAAAGCTCAACTTGCAGAAAGAGATGAGCAAAATCAGCAGATGACCCACAATGTCTCTGTTAGGGTCTTCAACACACCTGAGATTAAACTCACATTTGTTTTTCTTTTCACCCACATCATAACAGATATGTATATTTGAGTGGGACAGATGAGCACCTTCAGAATAATCAGCCGGAACTCGTGAATTGGATGTTAATCGGAATGCTCTTCACACAACAGAAACTGCTCAAAGCCCCAAGCCCTTTTTGTCTCCATTTCCAATACTTCATCTCAGGATATCTGCCAATATGGAGTAACAATCCATTAGGAGTGCTTTTTTTTTTGCCTTTAATTAAAATCTGTAAGGGCAGCTGGTGGTCAAATGGTCAAAACACAAAGCTGTGACATCATTGTTGCATATTTTACTTGTTTCTCTTGTCTCTAAATAGTCAAAAAAAAATAAGTTTTACAAAAATTAGTAAAAAGAATATTGATATACTAAATTAATCTGGCAAATTTTTATGTAACTCACAGATTACTGATGTTGACCCAGTGAAAAAATCTTGGTGAAACCTGGAAATATAAGAATAAAATCTAATAAAAAAGCTTTTAATATCAATCTGTCATGTCAAAGCAGAAACCATATAATCAAGACTGTGATCTTTACTCCACATTCAGCAATCCCTAACCTCTCCTATCCTTTACGTAGAGCACAATCCAACAAAAAGGTGAAACAAACATTGAATAAGAACAGTTTTAACAATGATTAATTATAAAGCATTAACTACAACATCCCACAAAATATCATGCTAGTAGTTTTAGCAACACTAGAAGCAGTGTCAACCCCAGCTCACTGCAGAACACATACTATAAATACACTCTAAGAAACTTCCCTGTCAATTTACAGTGAAGAGCTGGCAGCTAAAGTTCTACAACAACAGTTTGTTTTACAGTACATTACTGTCAGTAATGTGGTGTCATTATACTGTTATTTTACTGTTTGTACTGTAATCTTTATAAACAGCTTATTACTGTAAAATGGATATCAGAGAATGTGATATGACTCACTTCAGAATTGGAGGACATTTTACATCACACCCATCAAATCTCAAATAATCCTCGTACAAAATACTAAAACATGCAGTTGTTGTGTAAATGTACTTGTCCTGAGACCAAAAAAAGGAGAAAAGAATGGTTGAAAATATTTTTAAAATGCCAAATGAGGCTGGAGTTCCCCTTAAAATGACATTTTTCTCTTGTTCCACCCCCCTGATGACCAAATTCAATCTCAAATAAAACAGTTCAGATTAAATTTAAATCTATTTTTTGTATTATTTTTATTTCATTGATGTCTCTGGTAATTGTGTGAAAAAAATGTAATCAACTTTATATTTTAAATAGTTAATGTGTGTCCCACAACAACCCTGTTAGCATAACCTTTCTAGCAGGTAGAAGAAGAAAACAGTGAATCATATGAAACACTGGAATTAACATCATCAAACAGTTTCCAAAAGAATGAGGAGAGCAAATCTATGTCCTCTCTTCTATTTTTCATTTTATCGTAACATTGTCAGCCTTCATTGAATGTCTCACTCTACCTCATATTATCAGGATCAGACTCATTCTTTTCTTGACTTTTGGGCATTAATTGTCTGACCTCTTGGTCAGCAGTAACAGCTAGCTAAATATCTAGCTTCTACTGCTGAGAAAAAGCTAACATTAGCATGGATTAGCAACCCTGTTACTGTGATTAGAGTAGGGTTAGCAAACAACAAATAAAACATGGAAGAAAAATGATACCATTGATGTGTAAGCTGAGCCAATCAAGACTTTGATAGTTTATTACCTATTATTGATGAATATGGAGCAGAAAATTGTAAAGGAAAATGTTTATTTTTCAAAAAATGTTGACACATTGCCAACAATCTGTATAAAAATTGCATATCACACTTTAGGTACCCTGCCTTCAGAATCGGTCTTTCATAACTCATGATCATGTTCAATAAACACCAAATCAAGGGACAAACCTGGAATTCCAAAATTGAGACACCCAGACTGAAGTATATTTAACTGAACCCAACACAGTACTGAGACTCGTTGTATTAAAATGACTGGGCTTTTCTTTAGTGAAAGTGAGGTCCTGTGCAGAGAAATGTTGTGGGTTTACATGAGGTCTCACTCAGAGTCCATGAGTCTTTCTTATAAGGGAGAGCACATGGGGATTCACAGTTGGTGCCTTTTTCTGGAGCTGCTTCTCCGACTTCTTGGACATCAGCCTCTCCTGGCTGACCTTTGCTCCCCTCTCAGGGTTGATACCAACAAAGCACCTACAATGAAATGACAAGGAAAGGATATATTAGGTGTGACAGGCAAATATCCCTTGAGCTTAATATAGTACCCCGTCATATTCATCAAAGAAAAAAACAGAAAACTAAAATTGTTAAGCAAAACAGAGGCTTCCACTTAACTAAGAGCTATCTAGTTCAGTACACATTTAAATAAAAAGTATGTCAGCAGTTTGCATAACAAGCAAATTACCTTTCCTAAGTTGAGAGAGAAGCAAGAAGTCACATCCTACAAACCTTTATCTAAAACTTGAAATAACCCAACTACAACAGGTCAATTGCAGCCGAGTACCTTACATTTAAATTACACTAAAGAGAGAGATACCTAACTTAATCTAGTTGGGTTAGGTTGCTACGAAGTTCATTTCTCTGGTCCGGTTTGAAAGAAAGACTTGGGGTGTTTCTTTCTTTGTAAACTCTGCATTCAAAGCAGAGTATGCTAGTCAGGTAACAGTGCAGGGAAACATTAGCTTTCATCTAGCAACCAAAGCGGAGTATGCTAGCTAATTAACAATGTGGAGAAACATTAGCATTCATGCTAGCAACTCATGGCTAATACAAAGCAGTGGTTATATTTATGTTAAATTCTCAGAAAATAAAATAGACCTGACAGAATTAAAAGTAAGGCTGACTTTGATTAAAAAATAAATCACAGTTACCTTGTTTAGTGAACCACTGGAGCGGAATGGATTAGCTTCAGGTGTTCAGAGCTGGAAGGTCATGCAGAGTCGGCCGAAACCTTCCTTTTCTCCCAATAGACCTTATTGCAATGACGTCAGAGTCTGGGACACGTGACCATACCTTCCTTAGCAACGCACGCCGCCATTTTAAGAGGGGGCAACAAAGTCATTAGCAACCACGATTTGACTGTCGAAACCGCGGAGTTTTGACCAGGAGAACAATGTCTGCTGATTATTTCGGAAATCTTGAGCCAAAAGCCAAGGTACGGTATCAAGAAAAATTAGAACTCGTTGGTTTGCAGTCATGTCCGTACCAAATTCCTCTGGTTTCATGGGAAAACGACCCTACTACGTGGCCAGATCTTCAATGGCACTCCATTTACGAGTACCTTATCAACAGCCCAGGCATCCACACAATGGAGAAGATGAAGACTTATAAAAGCCTGGACTCATACGTTTTCTTTGAGGTATGCTTATATTTATACGTTTTTGTGCATACAGGTCAATGTCAGAATGATAAATGACTTGTAAGATAGGGCTACACCAGCTCCGCTATGCTAAGCTAATGTTAAGCAAACGGGGTGAGCCATTACACCTTTTAATTTCAAGTGGAAGTAGTGTCTGTATATTAGTTAGATGTGCATTATCAAAACTAAGAGTCAGATACCTGTAAATGAGCTCTACCCACCCTAGGCCCAAGGGTATGAGGTGCTAACAATAATGAGGACAATGCTGCTGATTACAGCATAGTAGTTAGCAGAACGAAAGGGAGGAGAGAAGGGAGACTTGTTTGTTCAGTATTGAGTTTAGGAGTGTTTAACAATAGCAGTGTGAGTAGAAAGACCCTTGACTTTTTGTGGGAAGCACAGCTAGCACTAGCCTAAGCATCGCGAGGTGCATTTCCTTGAAAACGACCTATTCGTGGAGTATATATCGACTTCAAGACATGTTTTGGACAAAATATGTTACTGGCTTGTTTCGTCTGGATGTCCAAGGTTGGATTATGGCCGTTTTTTGTGGAATATTTTCATCTGTGTGTAATAATGAACCCGGAAATGTGAGTCGCGCTGTGTACGTTGAAGCCGTGTATAGAGAATGGATGATGGATATTCGTTGTTTGTCGGACAAATGTGTTTATATTACCTGCTGTGGTAATCACATCTGAAAGTGGTTTATACCGGCGGATTCATGAGAATCTAAGCTTTCCATCGGCGTATAGTGTTTGTATAATCGCGTTTGTAGTTTCAGACATTTACCAAATTGCTTATGCAGATTATACAAACACTATACGCCGATGGAAAGCTTAGATTCATGAGAATCTAAGCTTTCCATCGGCGTATAGTGTTTGTATAATCGCGTTTGCAGTTTCAGACATTTACCAAATTGCTTATGCAGATCTCAAAGTGTACCGCGGGCGGGACACTAAAGCGCAATGGGTTAAGCTTATTAATTAATAATTTCAGAAAATCAGTTAAGGGGTAATAATTTCATGAAACACAACATACCATTGACGAAATGCTGACTGCAAACATAGGACCATTTTGACTGTGGGCTCCATGTGGTTCCATTATTGTTAATCCGCATCAATGCTTTGAGCCATAAAGTCCTTTTCTGGCCCTTTTCAGTCGGAATCCTGTAAAAAGAAATGTTCTTGTTGCTCCGTGAGTGAGAACTACAGCCAAAAACAGCGCAGGTTTTGGGCATATCTGCTTTTGGTCGTTCAAATCGGGAGGCAAACATGGGAAAGTAATGGTCGTCAAGGCAAAAGCATACCCCTCTTAAAATGGCGGAATCGAGTTGCTAGGGGCGGTGACCGGCGGTGACATTCGATGATGACGTTTCGGAAAAAGGTCTATTCTTCCCCCAGTAATAAGTAAAATTGCTGATACATAATATTTTATTCTTATTTCTTCATTTCTTTGTGTTGATTCTGTGCTAGTAAGTAATGCGTGGGAAGATTTCCTGAGAGGAGTAACAGTTTAACCCGAGCCTGAAAAATACTGTGACCTGTGTAAGACTGTAAAGTAGCTTGCTATTAATATTTTGTTATTTAAAAATACAGGAATTATCAGTATTCAGCTTTATTTACAAAGAACTGTATATTACTGTACAAAATGTGCTGTATTTTTTAGTCCAACACTATGTTATCATGTAAATGCATTTCTTCAGCAGAGCTACTTGTGCTTTCAAAACTGGAAGCTAAACTCCAATACCAGCATTATTATTATCATTATTATTATTATTATTATTATTATTATTATTATTATCATTATTATTATTATTATTATTATCATTAATAGCAACAATTGAAAAACCAAAACGTGCTCTCTGGCAGACCTACTCACCGCCTCCTAAGCCCAGCAGCCGGCAGATGTCTCTGGTGAACTTCATCAGGTTTTACCGTCCAAACTTTTTCGTCCACGCTCGGAATACAATAAAATAAAACTAAATAAAGGCTCGCAACGGACGAAACGACACGATCGAGCCGTCATTTAGCGCTGACAGACTGTCGGTTCGCCAGTTGAGCCTCCTCCTATCCGCCGGTCATCTGTCGAACTCACTGCCGTTAGCACCAATCGCACTTCCGGCTGTTTGGCTTTCCACAATAAAACAATGACGGGCACAAATTGAATATGTCGGGTCATCAAAATAAAAGACTAAAATTAGCTTTCTTCAGTCAAGATTTAATATAAATTGTCTTCTGTTTCATGTTATTCTTTTCTCATTTCTTTAATTTTGGTAACAGTGCTCATTTCTTACTATAGCATCCTAATAAGGCAGTCTAAAAAAAAACAAGGTGGGTAAAAGTAGGCTTACTGTTGTTCCACATTTTAGATCTAATTTATCCAAACCATGATTCCAAACCAGTATTCCATATCCCTTATTTGCATTCTGGAAATATGCATAAGCTATTTCTTCCTATTTTGGCTAAGAGTTTTGTGTTGTTGTTGTTGTTGTTGTTTTTTACAGATATTGTGAGCAATGGCAAATAAATAAAATTAAGAGAAAAGAAAGTCAATACTAAAGCAGAATTGGAAGTGTGAAAATGCAGAAAATGTCAGAAAAAAATTACACTGTTCTTTTCCCAGCTGTGTACATCGTTGCAAGTAAACAAAATTACTTTAAAAAATAAACAACGCCAAAAATTATCCAAATATTATCAAAAACATAACCAAAACTAGTCTAAAATGGCTAAATTCATCTAAAACTCATAAAATTTGTCCAAAATGAGTTCAAAACAAAATAAAGTCTGTCCCAAATTACTGCATGTCCAAAATTAGAATTACTATTAGTCCAAAACATTAGTCCAAAACATGCAAATAGAAGAAAGAAGGTGAAAAAAATCATGTCCTTTTGTGCACTGTTCTGCTTCTAGCTGCACAAATCCTTGCAAATACACAAAATTTGACTCAAAATGTGACCACAGTAACATAAGTCTTGTAAAAAATTACCCAAAAATAGTTCAAAATCACTAGAACTTTTCTAAAATTCCTAGTTTGTATAAATTGTGTCCTAAATTTGGTGAAATCCATCCAGAATTGCATACGTTTATCCAAAATTGATACAAACTGACAGAAAATTCTCTAAAATGACTGAAATGTGGCCAAAATAAAGTTAATTTGTGTCCTTAATAACTGCAACATTCTCAAAATGAGCCTAAAATGACATAAATCTTGTTTGTCTAAATGTCTCAAATGAATAAAACATAGCGAAAACTCTTAAATGTGTCAGAAATTAAGTGAAATCTGTCCAAAATGACCTAAGCTTGTCCAAAATGAATGATCAGTATAGATATACAAATAATGGTGTAAACATGATGCGTATTATGAGAAAAATGTGTCCAAATGATTCACATATACATTTTTTTAAGAAGGTAAGATATATGCAAAAATGAAAAAAAAAACAACAATGCAATGATTGTTGGTGTTTCTAAATATCACCATGAATTGCAGGAAGAAGTGCAGACTGATGTGTTTGTCCACTGGGTGGTACTTTTGCTCCATGTTTCACAGATAAGCAGCAGTCTTAGCCATTGAACATCAGCACTGGTATTTAAATCTGTTGCATTGTTTTCATAAAGATAATATCAGAGGGTGGTGACAGTGGAGGTGCTACAATAATGCTGGACATTTACTGTCATCTTTTATGGCTGATTAATGTCATGTTGCAGTGATGGACTCTGCACATAATTTACATGTCTTAAATTATAGTTTTCAATCATTTATGGTATGCTCTAGTTTGTATAAAGACTTAAATAGAATAGAAGACTTTTATTGTCAATGTCACACCTTTATTAGTCCCATATATTTAATGAAAAGAATCAAAATCAGTCAATGAGCTGAACATGTTCTTCTGTACCCTTATGTAGATATTCCATTAAAAATCAGCCGTTTCCACCCAGAATAGTTATTTCCCACATTAACAATGTCGACACTGTATTTTTTTGATTCATTTAATGTTATCTTCATTGAGAAAAAACGGTTTTCTTTCCAAAAATAAGGGCATTTCTAAGTGATCCCAAATTTTTGAACAGCAGTGTATAAAATGTAAAATAAAACAACATATATAAGGCTTACTGCATTGTTGCTGTCCCTCAATACCTGGTTTTGTTCTCTTCTTGGTATTGATGATTGATTAGGACAGACAATACATTCATAATATTTACTAGCAACTGAAAAAAAAAAAATTTTAAACTTGGATTCAATTATTTTTGTTTTTTTTTTCCTGCTTTAAGAAATAGCATTAAAGGTATTCAAATGATGGATCAAAGCATGTGGGAGGAAGCTAATAAATAGATATTAAACAGACTTCTTGCCCTCTGTGGGATGGCACAAACACAAATCCAATCCCTTCCGCTGTGATACTGAACGGCAGCTGGATCCACCAATCAGATGCCGCAGTGTGACAGGCCTGGGCCAATCACACGCTGCGTCGGCTTAGTTGGGCGGGCATACAGCGGAAGCGACGGACTGGTTCAGCAGCCATTGATGCGCTTTATTTCCAAGAGGACAAACCGAGCTGAATTGTTCCTTCGCTGACTGAAGCCATGGTGTCTCACTCTGTCGCTCTGCCGATGATCTGCTTCACCACGTTATGGGGGCTGGTGGGAGTCGTGGCCCCGTTTTTAGTGCCCAAAGGACCCAACCGCGGGTAGGTGGTGGAGCTGCTGTTATTTGGCTGCAGTTAACGGCCGTTTTCCTTTTATTTTGTACCGTAGCGGTTTAGATATTCGTTAAAAATACATATTGTATGCACTTAGTGCTTTGGCTGTTTTGAGTCGTATCATGTCAGTAGAATTACCTGAATGAGGAATAGCTGCTGCTAATGTGATGGAGGCCCTGCGTCACCCAAGGGAACCTCCCTCCATCCATCCATCCCTTCATCCATCCAAACATACATCTCTCCACTATCCATCCATCTATTCCTCCTTTCATTCATACATACATCCTTTCATACATACATACATACATACATACATACATACATACATTGACTTGTCATCCCTTCATCCATCTATGCATCCCTCCATCTATCATCCATAATTAAATCCATCCAACCCTTCATCCATCCATCATCCATCCGTCCTTCCATCCATCCATACATTCGTCCATTCATACATTGATCTGTACATCACTCCATTCACCCATCCTTCCATCTATCCATCCGTCCCTTCATCCATCCATCCATCCATCCACCCACTCATACAGTCAGATTGAAGGGTCAAATCCCTCTATTTATTTAACCCCAAGCATGAAAACTTGTGTGTGGGAAAAGCTGATGTGCTGCTTTTCTTTCAAAACAAAAGACATTTCAAAGTGACCCCAAACTTTTGAATGGTAGTGAATAGTAAACAATTGCAGCATAATGACGGTAATCACCATGGTAACGTTGTTCATCCACATACGTGACAATGTGTTAAAGAGCTTAAAATCACAAGGTGAAAGCACTGAATGTCCACAAATTGAATAAAAATGATTTGTACAGACTTGAGGGAGCTTTAGACCTCAATATGAGATTTAAACAGTAATACTGGACATGTGTGACTGACTGATTTGTCTTGTTCTCCCACAGAGTGATTGTCACCAGTCTCATCCTCACAGCAGTCTGCTGCTACTTGTTGTAAGTACTTTCTTCTCCCTCTTCTTCTTTGCTGTTGGTGACATGACTCTGCTATACTGACAGACTAAGAACAACCAAATAACCATGCAAGAGGAATAATCAACAGGTTTATGGCATGCCAGGTAATAGAGGTTGCACAGAAACTGATCTTTTCATTAAATAAGTCTTTAAATACAACCTGAAAAACAAAATTCAGATCACTTTTTACTCCTACAACTGTACAGAGGAGGAAATTAGAAACATAGATTGATGCACGCAGGATTCTCTCTTCACCACTAGAGGCAGCGTGACTTCACTCTGACAGCCAGGTCACCCAGGAGCACAGATGACCCACTAATTACAGCTTTAACACTTGGTTATAGGTTGATCTGTTTGTAGGGTCGAATATTTAAATCAGGCTAGTCTCCACAGCTGTTATTACTGTAGAGTCCAAACTGTGCAATTTAATTGAGTCATGCACAGACGTGTTTTATAGAATTTGTAGGATTTTATCCATAATATTTATCATACTCAGATTGATTCATATCATCAATCCCACTGTAGGATCTTAATATTTAGACATGTTTGGTAAATTAGCAACACCAGTCCCTTTTCTCTACACTGGAAAGCACTTTGACTTGCTCTGATGGGAAAGTTAGTCGTGTCTCTTATTTCGTTGGCCTTTTCCAACGTTAAAAAAAAAAAGTTTCTGTGACGCTTTTAGTCACACATACGGCCAGGTATCTGTCAGGTGCGACAATCTTCACGTTCACTCTGCTGCTCCTAGCATGTAGCAGGTGTGTCTGTCTGTAAGCCTGCACTTTGCTGAGTGGTGTAATCAAATAATCAGCTGAGGTAACATAAGACAGCCACTCAGATAAGAGGGGGGAAAAAAATGTAAAATTTAATTAAATGTTGAACAGAAATATATTTCATGCATGCCCTCTGCCTGTGTGTGTGTGTGTGTGTGTGTGTGTGTGTGTGTGTGTGTGTGTGTGTGTGTGTGTGTGTGTGTGTGTGTGGTTGCTGTAAAATAGGTGTTAAATGTTCTGTAATGAGCATGTTGTATGTTGTGACTCCAGGAAGAGTAGCTGTACTTGTTGCAGCTAATGGAGATCAAATAAATATAAATACAAATAGATCAAATTACTCAGCTTCATCGTGGGTAAATGTGACATTGGAACGCCTCATTTCACTGTTTTCAAAATAATTCAGAGTAACACACATGTGACTGGGGTAACTGAGTGGACCTTCCAAGTTTCTCTGGATGCCGAGTTCTTTCTACTGATTGAAGTATTTATGGAGCACTGATAAATTCTCAGCCTGCATGTGAGACGCCCTCCCCTTCTAAACTCCATGAGTCTCTACATGTGCCTTGATCACACCCACAAGATAACAGACAAACACTGAAATGTGAGAAAAGAGCCTCCATAATGCATTTATTGCAAAGAGCGCAGTCAGACATCGTTGACATTTTGATTTCAAAAGTTTAAAAACATGAGATATCCAGGAAACTTGTCAGCGGCCCCCTCCCTCAGTGTTTCAGTACTGAAGCAGTGAGGAGTCAAAAATAATAACAGGATTTCGCACTGTTTATAATATATCCCAATAGCAGCAAGTGTAAGTGCCAGATCGTCCTTATGAATAACAGCCAATGTTGATCTGTGCTGTTAATTCTGTTTATCATCAGGAGTTCTGTTAAGAATAATCAGTGCATGTTGGAAATGACAACTAAGGTAAATAGCTTAAAATGATGTGCAGTCAGTGTTAAAGGTGGGGATTGGAAGCAGAGTGGTCTAACCCACAAACAATTACAACTAAATTTATATCCTTTGTACACCATTTTATGGTCTAGCAGGGGTGTCAAACATGCAGCCCACGGCCCTCCAGTGAGTCCAATCCGGCCCACAGGACAACTTTGTAAAGTGTAAAAATTAAGAGAAGACGTTAACTGTAAATTGTAAATTTGCAAAACTATAGATTTAAAATAATTTCTAGACCATGACAAGTTGTTTTGATCATAAAGTAAAATACTAGATTGTTCATTGTTCTTTTTTTGTTTTGTGCACCGTTTTTGTCTCGCTTGTGTTTTTTGTCTTATTTTTTGGTCATTTTGTGTTTTGCTTTATTCATTGTTTTCAGCATTCTTTTTGTCATTTTGTCTCGTAGTGTAGTTTGTCCAAGTTTTTTGTCATTTTGTTTCTTGCTTTTGTTATTTTGTGTCTCATTTTTGTAATATTTTGTCTTGTTTTTTCTCTGTTTTTGTCTGAATTTTGTCATTTTGAACATAAAGTAAAATTGAAATTGATTTAAATTTTCTGAAAAAATTTCAGGTTGTTCATGATGTTTTGTTAAAAATATAATTCCTTTCGTGTAAACATATTCAGAATTGTACCTTTTTTTTTTACTAAAACAAAGGAAAGATTTGGAGTTGTGGTTATTTGTAGGTTATTATGCTCTGATTTTACTGGTCACTTCAGATCAATTTGGGTTGAATGTGGCTCCTGAACTAAAATGAGTTTGACACCCCAGGCTTAGATTTTAGTGGCAAAGCAATCTAACTGACAATACCCCAAATATAGTGTTACAGTGAATGTAAGACCATTCTTGAAGACACAAAACTTTGAACCCATTTTTCTCAAAAACTGTACAAAGTGTGTTAGACCCATCTGCTTCGAAACCCTTCACAAGTTAGTGTGGAGTCCTGTTTGCAACTAAAAAACTGACAAATTCACACAATAGAGGTATAGAGAATACTGTCCATGAGTGGAAAACACTCGTCTTATGAAGGAACATACCTGCTTCATGTGCACAAATGCAGTTCCACAAGTGCGACACTGTGATGAGCTTGGACTTTAAACTGCCCAACACTTGCTTGGTCATCTACTTGTCTTTTCATCTTTTGAATGCGGGACAGTGGCAGGTAACTCTGAAATGTCTTCATTGGTTGTTGACCAAATATCTGTCCAACACTAACAGCTTTTTTTGGTTAAATATATCAGAAGGCAATGTTGTAAAGTAACCAAGTATATTTAAAGAACTGTACTTAATTACAGTTTTAGGGTACTAAAACTGTAACTTATTTTCCTACTTCTGCTCCAGAACAGTTGAGGGGGTTAGTGGCAAAGTGGTCTAACCCACAACCCAAATATAGCGTTACGTGGCACGTTAGACCATTCTTTAAGACGCAGAACTTTAAACCCATTTTTCTCAAAAGCTAAGGAAGTTTGTTCAAACACTCTGCTTCCAAACCCTTCCAGACACAAATACAGGGGGTCCTCGACGTACGTCAGAATTTCCGTTCCTATGGCCCAACGCAGCACTCGATTTAGACGGTCCCCAGGTCGCCGCGAGCGCAGGGAATCATGGCAGGTTGATGACATCATACAAAGTGGCTGCCTCCATGAAGAAAACATGATAGGTGGTTCAGCTTGATCGAGCGCTCGATTTTGACGGTCGCCAGGTCGCCATTTGCGACTAAAAACATCGCAAATGGCGACCTGGTGACAGTCTAAATCGAGCGCTGCCAACGTAACTCGATGTTTGCCTTACGTCGGAACTGAGGTGGAAATGTAAACAAAGCCATTACGTGCATCACGATATCAATCAGTTCTTTGGAAAAGTCATAAATACCAATGACTTTCATGCATGTATGAGTCATTTTACAAGGAGTAAAAAGAATATGTTCCACTGTTGTTACAAGAATCTGACTTGCGCTTGGGAGCCACAGTGAAGGGCAAAAAGTTAGCGCATGTAGCACAGTCCAAGGTGGCGTACAACCGGAGAATGTAAGCAAAGCCATCTTATAGTGCCACATGACGACGTATTCTTCCGCTCCGCTCGCCAGCTAGTTCCACAGAACCACTACCGATGTCATGACGAAATACTGCAGGTCTAGGACTTCATAAACCGAGGATGTCCTGTATTCAACTTTTTTCTACGTTACATTTATCAGATAACTTTAACCGCTACTGAGTTTGCATATTCAGATTAACAATACAAAACATGATCAATAAATTAATGTACCGTGGTACACTGATTTAGTGTACATGTGCACATATGTTTCCTGTTGGTTGTGTCACAGCAGTATGATCTATCAGTATGTTGCCTAAATCTGCAGTCGTTAGACCCAGACTGTAAAACTAAATGAAGGAATGTGCCTGTATGAGATGTTGACAATCCTTCTTCCTCTCTCTCTTCCTCTTTTTGCTCAGTTGGTTGGTCGCCTTTCTGGCCCAAACCAACCCTCTGTTCGGCCCTCAGCTGAAGAATGAAACTATATGGTACCTGCGCTACTTCTGGGAGTAAATAGGGTGAGTTTGTTGGAGCAGCTCACTTAGCATCTCATATGAAGCACAAGCCTCACTGACTTGACTGTCAGTTTAACCTGAAGATCAGCTACCGTATTCTAATCTTTGCCTGAATCCACTGAAAGCTGCTACGAAGATTAAACATAGGATTTTAAATATGCTGAAACCTCAACAGTCACTGCAGAGTCTCAGATCTTTACCCACACCCACACAGAACACCAAACTCCAAAACAAAAGATCACAATCTATTTTTCTATATATTTTTTTGTTTGCCAGCAACTCTAACTGAAACATGTATTGTTTTCAGTTCAGTTCATTGCAGTTAATTTCATCAAGTCAAAACTAAACCTATACTTTGAATTATGGTGACATGTTCCAAATCAAATTATTCCATAGAGGCTTTTTGGCTCATTTAACATGTGCATACACTATTTTGCACTTTATTTTCCAACCAAAAGCTGCTCTACTATTGTCTCTCAGTGGCCAGTGGGGAAAGAAGACTGCCACAGAACTGCCCATGGTGACAGAAATGCCATTCAGCCATGAATATTTATCAACTCCACAAAAATATGAGAAGGCTAAAATGCAAAAAGGGACACTTGTGTGAGTTTTTAGAGTTGTTTGCCTTGAGGCACCCTGATGCTTTTGGACCCAGCAGTGCTCCAAACCATAGTGTTTGGTTGTTACAAATATGCTGTTCTGCATCATGCCTTAACCCTCATAGTCAATATTTGGGTCATTCCAGAACTGGAGGACATTTGTGCTTCAATTTAAAAAAAAAATAAAGATTCTCCTTTATAGTTTTCTGCTCCATATTCATCAATAATAGGTAATACACTATCAAAGGCTTGATTGGCTCAGCTTATGCATCAATGGTACCATTTTATTCCATATTTTATGTGTTATTTGCTAACCCTACTCTAATCACAGTAACAGGGTTGCTAATCCATGCTAATGTTAGCTTTTTCTCAGCAGTAGAAGCTAGATGTTTAGCTAGCTGTTACTGCTGACCAAGAGGACAAACTGACTGATGGAAAACAGTCAAAAGAATTAGTCTGATCCTGATATTTTGAGGTAGAGTGAGACATTCAGTGAAGGCTGACAATGTTACAAAAAAATGAAAAATAGAAGAAAGGACATAGCTTTGCGCTCTACATTCTTTAGGAAAACTGATTGATGATGTTGACGACCACAAAACGAGACATAAAGTTACAAAAACAGACATAAAATGATATAAACATGACATAAAACGAGAAAAATGAGGCACAAAAGACAAAAACATCATCAACCGGGTTGTTGTGGGACAAACATTCCTTGCATAATAATTATTTAAAATATGTTGATTGAAAAAATGTTCCCAGAATTACAAGAGATATCAATGAAAAAACAATATCAAAAAAGGAGATTTAAATTTCATTTTAACTGTTTTATTTGAGATTCAGTTTGGTCATCAGAGGAGTGGGATTTTGTCTCAGGACAAGTAAATTTACAAAACAACTGCATGTCTGAGTATTTTGTACATGGATTATTGGAAAATTTGATGGGTGGGACGTAAAATGTCTTCTAGTTCTGCAATCACCCATTAGAGAAGATAGTTCTAGTTGTGCTGAAATCTCATCTGTCTTTGTTTTTATCTGTTTTGCAGGACTGTGTGGTGTGAAGCCTCTCATCATTCCTGTCCCCTGGTTTGCTGGACTTAATTTCAACATTACCCCAAACACACACACACACACACTTCCAATCTGCAGAATTGATGGATTATTTCATAAATGACCACATTTCACAACCCTAAAAGTCAGGATGAGTGTGGAGAATACTTCAGAATAATGTACAGTAACTGGAATATAAGATTTACAGTTTATTAGACAGATGTGTGTTTGTTTAAAGTTGCAACTGACAGCGGGGGCATGATGATGAAAGTGAAACCGCTGTTAGGAGTAGACGTTAATCTCTCTTCTCTAAAATGTGCAATCCTTTAGTTCACTCTGTGTTTGTTTACATTTTTTTTTTTTGGTTTTGTGTCGCTGCCATCAGGGAACATAAATTTGTAAGTGTATTTATTTTGGCTTGCGGACACTGATGCAAGCTTGTTGTAATCACCTCAGTGTCCACACGGTCTTGTTATATAACTGTTATTATCTGTGATGTAATGGTGTGTGTGTGTGTGTGTGTGTGTGCGTGTGTGAATATGTGTGAGTGTGTGAAGAGTTCATTAGTGTGAGTGTTTGGACCGCGGCCATGAGAATCTCCTAAAACTGTAAAAGTGAAGAGCGATTCCCTCCACTTTAGACCACTTCAGCTTGAAGCTCCCTCCCACATTCCCCTCATGCTCCACGCCGCGGAGGTCCTCGTTGCCATGGTGATCTCATCACCCAATTCAGTCCCTCTCCACTCGACCCCGTTTGATGAAATCCTGCCCGTTCTCGCCTTCATGTGTACAGACGTACTGTAGCTTGTACTGTACATGATTTTGGAGCGAAGCTGCCGATGAATTCTCTTCACTTCTAACGCTCCCTCACATTCTGGCAAAAGTCTCACAGTTTTCCTCAATTTAGACTCTGGCAAAGGAATTCTTTTAGGGTTAGCAGCTCTTTAAGCTTGAGCGACCCCTCACAGCTCTCAAGTAGCCGGCCTTAGAACGCATTCATTCACCAGAAAACAGAGCAAAAGAAGTACATTTGAAAAAAGAAAAGGCGCATGTTTTTCAGCCTTCTTCAGTCACTGTGGTTTAGAATAAACCTCATTGAATTTGATCTTTAGTTAAAGGCAACAAGGTTGCTGTATGAGATCAGCGTGTAGGGCTGCACTATTCATTACATTTTGCAGTTAAAAAATAAGGAATACATTCAAAACCAGCTGCAGAAAATACAATGGATTCAAAAGATCCTAAATATTCTGTAGAATAATTTTATGAAATGAAAGCTTGACACATACGATCATGTAGTCACGATATCAGCGGAAAATACCATCTGTATGCATGCATTCTGGAGTGGAAGAAGTTGGCATTTCATTCTCAATAGATCAAGGCCTTCTCTTTTGGCAGCGATTCTTCTGTCAGTCTGATTACATTGATAACACAAAAAGCACTCAGAGAGTGCAGTACTCCTCCTAGGCTACTCATTCCCCATATGGCATTGTCAGAAGTGCAGCATTTTTTTACTAGTTATTGATGATCAGAAATCACGGCAACATAGAACGTGGCCATGTAATATACAGGGCGTCCTCAGTTTATGATGTCCTCAGCCTACAGCGTTTTGTCTTTACGTTGGAACTGGTTGCTCTGTGTGGAACTAGTTGGCAAGCGGAGTGGAAGAATACGTTGTCACACGACGCTATGAGAGGAAGACGGCTTTGTTTTCATTCGCTGGTTGTACGCCATGTTGATTATGCTACATTCGCTAACTTTTTGCCCTTCATTATGATCGATTTCATGAAGCACATCATGTGAGTTCTGACTGACGGTGAAAATTCACTTATGTCGCACCATAGGAACAGAACTCCGACATAAGTTGAGGACCCACAAACAAAATGACCTTGCGCTGAGCACAGGTGTGTGTTATGCATGTGTACGATATGTACGGATACTGAATCGCGTGACCTAAACGTGTAGCGGGCGGTGGGAATTCATGAGTCTCAGAAATATCCCCAAAATTGTATGAATTTTTCCTTGTATCATTTCCGACGATAAGTCCTGATAAGTCTGCAATGGTTGATTTGTAGTAGGATCACAATCTTGTGATCGTCAACAGGCAGCTGATGTAGCGTTCACTTGTCATAGTTACAGCGTATCATTGCGCTAGGAAATGGAAATCTTTAATGAATCCATGGATCCAGACTAAAAGCCGCATCACTGGTGAAATCTAATCAGTTGGTCCTTGTGTCATTTCTGACCTTCCCTGAAAATTTCATCCAAATTCGTTAGTCAGTTTTTGAGTAATGTTGCTAACAGACAGATAGACGGACAGACAAACATACACTGATTGTACATAGGCATAGGCACCATATTATGACAGTAATGTGGTGATTTGGGCCCACAAATACTACTGTTTCCTTTACCTTCCAAACAAGCAGTGAAAAGCTATCCTGTTTTTTTTTTATGCATTTGCCTTGTGGAAGATGCAGATCTGCTGTCACACCTGCCGCCTCCAGATGCTTTAAAAGTCTCTTCTGCCAGCCACTACCACAGTTACACCTCCAGTCTCCTCTCCCCATCTCCAGCCCTCACTCCCTCACTCCCTTCCTATCCTCCTCACCACTCACCCTCGCTCTCCTCCTCTCTAAAACCACTTTGCTTCAGCCAAAAAGAATCAAAATCAAAATACAGCTACTTTTTAGAAAGACCAAATTGCGTTGTATCTTTTCCCCTTCAGCCCTTTTCCCGTAGTTGTGGTGGTGGCTTGTGTCTGAAAGTGGACGTTAACTGTGTGCCGTGCAGTAAGTAATAGGGACCAGTGTCAAATGGAGCTAAAGTTGACTTTGTTGCAGATGGAATTCAGTTTCATTCCAAGTAAATGCGAACACATTAACAAAACCTGCTCACAAGTAGCTCAAATTTTGGACACAGTTTTGCTAGCTCATTAATGTGGAAGGTCAGAAATGTTGGTGTTGGCAGAGAGTCAAAGCAAACCTGAAACCAGGTCATGTAACTCAAGCTCAGTGCTGTGCTCATACCGTCTGAGTGCTGTGGTTTTGCTTTCGCTTGGTTTCATTCTCTTTCTGACTATTCACTGCTAGTTATCACATGTACCCATAAACCCTTGTGTGTTGGGTGTGCTTCCTGTGGTTGTTCAGGACTCCGTTCCCAAACCCACTCATCAGCAAACCTCCTAGATTTTGCTTGAAGACGGACATCGTCAATGAGTCATTGGACACCAAATGGCATTGTTCCTACCGAGCCAAACAGACTGGACTAACGAACAGAACAGTCGAGACTTTGGATAACCCCTTCAAAACATGCTGATTGTGAATGCATCCTAAATTTTGTGAGTTTCTTTGCCTTTTCCGATGAATCCGCTCAGTTCTTTTCGTAGCTGGCTGCTGTTCATCTGTTAAATGTTCCTGGCAGCGGAGATGGAGATTTTTTTTAGTGTGTTAAGAATCACCATGGTAACAAAAATCTAATAAATCACAGATCTAGTTGTTGATGGAGATGAGATGTGACCTTGTATTAGTGTGAAGTAAATGCTTCTATGTCGGTGGCATTGTATTTAAAATACCCAATAAAACACCCTGTCTCATCTGGTCCAGTTCTTCACATTATTAACGTTCCTCCTAAGCAGACTGAAAATTCAGTTCTGAAAGAAATGCAGACAGACCCACAAAGAACTCACCTGGGCACTCCTGTTTCACAGTGAACAAAAGAGTTTGGAGGATCAAGACTGTGAGACTCAATTTGCTTTACAGAAAGTTCAACTTAACCCTTTATCCTGTTATACACTTTAAGGCGTCAAACTCACTTTAGTTCAGGTTCCACATTCAGCCCAATTTGATCTCCAGTGACCAGTTAAATCATAACGCAATAACCTATAAATAACAAATACAATTTTTTTCCTTTGTTTTTAGCATAAAAAGTACATTCTGAAAATGTTTACATTTATTGAAATATCTTTTTTCAAAACATAAACAACCTGAAATTTGTTAAGAAAAATAAGTGAAATTTCAACATTATGCCTCAGTTCATCATTTACATGTTACAACTTACAGATCACAGTTTATCTACAAAGGCACAAAACATTCAGTTTCAGGTATCTGGAATATAACAAAGTATTTTGCAACTTTTCAAGATCTAGAAATTATTTTAGATTTACTTTTATGTCCAAATCTGTGTAGTAGTCCTGACCACCTTAACTAACACACTACAAAGGAAGAAGGTTAAGTTATGCCCCTGCCTTGTAAATGTATAAAATCTATACATAAAAAATGCGTAAAAGTTGTGGCAGTGCAAAAAAAATAGGGTTCAACCAAACCAAACTCTGTCATACTGAAGCTGCTGACTGGCATATTGCACAATGTTCAGTGTTTTCAACTATTTTCACAGGAAGTATTCATTTTCACTTCTGTAAATTTTACACTTTCCAAAGTCATCCTGCGACCAGTTTTGGCCCGTAGACCACATGTTTGACACCCTTGATCTAAGGCATCAAAGGTATAAAATTATTTAGGCTTATACACTATTGTTCAAAAGTTTGGGGTCACGTAGAAATGTTCTCTTGTTCTACCTGGAAACAGCTGATTTTTAATGGAATATCTCCATCAGTGGCGGTTTTTCATGGCATCGGAGCACAGGCAACAAGAATAAAGCAAGACAGTGGGGACACTTCGTCTGTATATTTCCGAACCCCTGGATATTTTTAAACAGTTTTTTTTGTAAGGATATGTGTTTCACGGAGGCCAAGGGAAGCCTGGCTTCCCCAAAAGAATATGCAACAAAGACAAAATATAATCTTCACCACTATGTATTTTATGTTTTATATTTTTGTCATTCCTTGTCAAAACACTACATCAGGCATTTCTGCTTTGTGAGGAGCAAAACAGCGCCCCTCTTGTCAAGCTCTTTTTGTGCATTAAACTACGTCTCTCATGTAGCCTAGCCGCGCTAGACAACCCACGGCAACGAATTTAATTCTCTGCCAGGGTGGGTCTAGTTACCCTCCATAAGGCTCGAGGTTGGATGCTCCTAAAACTGGCCGGACGAATCACCATGAAGTGTAGAGTCAGAAGGCGGGCGTAACGAAGTGACGACAGAGGCGCGACGATTCTGAGAGAAACAACCGGAAACAACTAGCCTAGCCGCGCTAGACAAATCACGGCAACGAATTTAATTCTCTGCCAGGGTCGACAACAAAAACGACAACAGTCGTTGAGCTCCATTAGCACCGACTCTGAATAATCTTTCTGTTAACATGTCCGTCATATACTTGAGCTTCACCCATTGACTGTATAAATAAGGCTTCACCGAACTACCGCATCCTCTGATTTCCAGCGCTGTAGGAGTCTATTCGTTGCGCTGATTGGTTGTATACCTACCCAATTGCTGCAGAGTGATTTGATAGACAACCTTTTAGCCCGCCTCCCTCCCTGTCGAGCGTGCCTAGACCCTTGTGTCTTCAGAGCATGGGTCTAGCGCGGCTAGGCTATCTCTCATGCCCTCTGCGCTGTCTGTCTGTTCAGAGGCCAGCTTCGCAATGCCTCCCTTAGAGAAAAAAACAGCCCGTATTAGCCAATCAGATTGAAGCAAGGCTCATCACTTAATGGTCGATGCATCATTAAAAAAACATAAGGGAGGCCAGATCAAGTCTGGCTTCCAACCAATCACAAACTGTGATGAACAATACCCACACTAATGCAGCTGTCCCGCCAGGCGCCAGCAAGACCACACAGCAAGTATAGCCATCAAGCTAGCCAGAGAATGGATGGTGACAGGGACCTTGAGTTTCTTGTAAAAAATGACTTCACAAAACTTCCTTTTGAAGTTCAACTACAAGTCAAAAGGGACAGTAGGCCAACTCCAAAGCTGAATCTAACTGCACACGTGGACAAAATTGTTGGTACCCCACAGTTAAAGAAGGAAAAACCCACAATTCTCACTGAAATCACTTGAAACTCACAAAAGTAACAATAAATAAAAATTTATTGAAAATTAAATAATCAAAATCAGCCATCACTTTTGAATTGTTGATTAACATAATTATTTAAAAAAACAAACTAATGAAACAGGCCTGGACAAAAATGATGGTACCTCTATAAAAGATTGAAAACTATTTGACCAGAGTGACATGATTAACTCAGGTGTGTCATTTAATTGACATCACAGGTGTTTCCAAACTCATAATCAGTCAGTCTGCCTATTTAAAGGGAGACAAGTAGTCACCCTGCTGTTTGGTGAAAAGGTGTGTACCACACTGAACGTGGACAACAGAAAGCGAAGGAGAGAATTGTCCCAGGACATCCGAAAAAAAATGATAGACAAACATCTTAAAGGTAAAGGCTATAAGACCATCTCTAAACAGCTTGAAGTTCCTGTGACAACAGTGGCTCATATTATTCAGAAGTTCAAGACCCACGGGACAGTAGCCAACCTCCCTGGACGTGGCCGCAAGAGGAAAATTGATGACAAATTGAAGAGACGGATCGTTGGAATTGTATCCAAAGAGCCCAGAGCAACCTCCAAAGAAATTAAAGGTGAACTCCAAGGCCAAGGTACATCAGTGTCAGATCGCACCATTCGTCGTTGTTTGAGCCAAAGTGGACTTCATGGGAGACGACCAAGGAGGACACCACTGCTGAAAAAAACTCATAAAAAAGCCAGACTGGAATTTGCAAAAATGCATGTTGACAAGCCACAAAGCTTCTGGGAGACTGTCCTTTGGACAGATGAGACCAAACTGGAGCTTTTTGGTAAGGCACATCAACTCTATGCTCATAGACTCAAAACCAAGCATACGAAGAAAAGAACACTGTCCCTACGGTGAAACATGGAGGAGGCTCAGTAATGTTTTGGGGCTGCTTTGCTGCATCTGGCACAGGGTGTCTTGAAAGTGTGCAAGGTACGATGAAATCTGAAGACTATCAAGGCATTCTGGAGAGAAATGTGCTGCCTAGTGTCAGAAAGCTTGGTCTCAGTCGCAGGTCATGGGTCTTCCAACAGGACAACGATCCAAAACACACAGCCAAAAACACCCAAGAATGGCTGAGAGAAAAGCGTTGGACTATTCTAAAGTGGCCTTCTATGAGCCCAGATCTGAATCCCATTGAACATATGTGGAAGGAGCTGAAACATGCCATTTGGAGAAGACACCCATCAAACCTGAGACAACTGGAGCTGTTTGCTCATGAGGAGTGGGCCAAAATACCTGTTGACAGCTGCAGAACGCTCATTGACAAATACAGAAATCGTTTAATTGCAGTGATTGCCTCAAAAGGTTGTGCAACAAAATATTAAGTTATGGGTACCATCATTTTTGTCCAGCCCTATTTCATTAGTTTGTTTTTTTTAAATAATTATGTTAATCAACAATTCAAAAGTGATGGCTGATTTTGATTATTTAATTTTCAATAAATTTTTATTTATTGTTACTTTTGTGAGTTTCAAGTGATTTCAGTGAGAATTGTGGGTTTTTCCTTCTTTAACTGAGGGGTACCAACAATTTTGTCCACGTGTGTAAGTGTAGAGCTAATGGAAAAGCTCGCTCTTTTTGTGAAGCTAACTATGCTAGAAACGAGTGGCTAATGGGAAGTGCCAAGCTTAACCGGCTTTTCTGCTGGCCATGTCTCCTATTTGACCGGTGTACTGGCTCCCTGAACAACCCCTGGAGCACTTAACCTCTTTTTTTTTTCACTGAAATGAATGAGAAATTGGTGGAATAAAGGTACTGTAACAGTAGGCTGATTTGTTTACATGAAAATAACAGTTAAAACACCGAATCTAATTTGTTCACACTGGCTTCCTCGGTAATTTTGGTCACGGCCGCCACTGATCTCCATAGGGGTGCAGAGGAACATTTCCAGCACCCATCACTCCTGTGTTCTAATGCTACATTGTGTTAGCTGATGGTGTTGAAAGACTAATTGATGATTAGAAAATCCTTGTGCAATTATGTTAGCACATGAATAAAAGTGTGAATTTTCAAAACATGAAGTTGTCTGGGTAACCCCAAACTTTTGAATGGTAGTGTAAACGTGTGTTTATACAAAAGGGAAAAAAGTGAAGTGTTGACATTCCTGCTGTGTGTCTGCTGGTGCTGTTGCTGCCCTGAGGAGGAACTCCTGCTGTCAGGCTGACGGAGATGAATCAAGCTACCTTGACAATCAAGGACAGGGTTGACTTCCTCATGCAAGATTCTCACAGTGACACAGTGAGGTGGGCATGATTCAGACACACTCATTTAACTCACTTCATGTCAGGTGCATACATTTTGCTGGAAGAATCTGCAATGCTTCACAACATGGACCCAATTCTAGATGTCTGTTCCTTCGTTATGCTGAACGAGTAAAAAGCTCAGTTAGTTAACTGAAGAGCTGAAGGAGGTATGCCACATTTGCTTGCTCATAAATGAGCTGATTTGCTCTCAAAAGGTGAAACTGACACTTCCAGAGTTTTATTAAGTTGGAAGACCAGATAAGACTCACTGACACAATTTCACCAACTATTCAATAAAGACTACACTACCGTTCAAAAGTTTGAGGTCACCCACACAATTTCATGTTTTCCATGAAAATTCACACAGTGTAGCATTAGAACACAGGAGTGATGGTTGCTGGAAATGTTCCTCTGTACCTCTATGGAGATATTCCATTAAAAATCATCTGTTTCCAGCTAGAATAGTCATTTACTACATTAACAATGTCTAGACTGTATTTTTGATTCATTTAGTATTATTCCATCCATCCATTCTCTATACACCGCTTTATCCTCACTAGGGTCACGGGGGGTGCTGGAGTCTATCCCAGCTGACTCAGGTGAAGGCAGGGGACACCCTGGACAGGTTGCCAGTCTGTCACAGTGCTACCTAGAATAGAATAGAATAGAATAGAATAGAATAGAATAGAATAGAATAGAATAGAATAGAATCACTTTATTCAACCCCGAAGGGAAATTCAGTTGTCAGGGTTCTTATCTGTTTAATTTTGAATTGAATAGCCTGACTGCTGATGGCAAGAAAGATTTCCTAAATCTTTCAGTCCTGCAGCGCAGGGATAGGAGCCGTCCACTGATGTTTCATTGTTCATTGAGGCAGATGTGAAGTGGATGATCCATGTTTGTAAGAATGGCCTCCATCTTGCTCAGTGCCCGTCTCTCCACCTCATCCTCCAATGTGTTCAATGTGATTCCAACCACAGAGCAGCTTTTTTAATCAGTTTGGTCAGACGCCTTGTTCTTTATACTGCCTCCCCAGCAGACTGCAGCATAAAACAGGACACTTGCTACCACAGACTGATAAAACATCTGCAGCATCTTACTGCAGATGTCTAGTGATCGAAGTCTTCTGAGGCAATAAAGTCGGCTCTGGCCCTTTTTGTAGATGAAGTCTACGTTTGTAGACCAGTCCAACTTACTATCAAGGTGGACACCTAGATATTTATATGATGTCACCATCTCGATGTCCACGCCACAAGTGTTCACTGGCTGAAGAGGGGGTTTGGATCTGCGGAAATCTATGATCATTTCCTTTGTCTTTGAGGCGTTGAGTAGCAGGCAGTTTTTGTGACTCCAGTCACTGAAGGCTCTCTATGTATTCAGCTTCATGTCCATTTCTGATACATGCCACGATAGCAGTGTCATCAGAGTATTTCTGAATGTGGCAGGACTCAGTGCTGTATTTGAAGTCAGATGTATTCAGAGTGAACAGGAATGGAGCCAGGACTGTTCCTTGTGGAGCCCCAATACTACTCATTAATGTCCCAGAAACACAGTTCCCCAGCCTGACAAACTGCGGCCTTCCTGTCAGGTAATCTGTGATCCATGAAACACAGGAAGGATCCACTCCCATCTCTGTGAGCTTGTCTTTGAGGATGGTGGGTTGGATGGAGTTGAATGCATTTGAAAAATCAAAAAACATGATTCTCTCATAAACGCCAGGTTCCTCCAGATGAGACAGGGCACGGTGAAGCATGAAGAGGATGGCTTCATCCACTCCAATGTGTTCTTTGTTTGCAAACTACAAGGAATCAAGTTTGTCTTTGACCTCAAGCCTCAGTAGACGTAAAACCAGCCGCTCCAGAGTTTTCATGATGTGTGAGGTCAGAGCAATCAGTCTGTAGTCATTTAGTTCAGCCGGACATTTGATTTTTGGTACTGGTACAATACAGGATGTTTTCCATAGAGCAGGCACCCGCCCCAGCTGTAGACTCAGGTTGAAGATCCTGTGGAGAGGTTGACACAGTTGTGCAGCACAGTCTTTAAGGAGTCTTGGACATACACCATCTGGGCCAGCTGCCTTTCCAGAGCAAAGTCTCTGAAGCTCCAACATCACCCCTGTCTCTGTGACAGAGACGGATACAGGTGCTGGAACGGAAGTGGCTGCAGCTGTGGAGACATGTGTAGGAGATGGAGGAGAAGAAGGAGGAGCTATAGTGGGGATTTCCATATGTTGAGGAGAAGGAGGAGGAGCAGCAGTGGAAGTAGGTGTGTCCACAGTGTCAAATCTGTTGAAGAACAAGTTGAGTTCGTCAGCTCTTTCCACATCACCCACTATTGGCTCCCTCCTCTTTTTATCGTTGTGTCCAGAGATGGCATTGATTCCTCTCCACACATCACGGATGTTACTGTGTTGAAAATTCTTCTCTATCTTCTTTTTGTATTCTAGCTTTGCCACTTTCAGTCTCCTCTTCAACTCATGTTGCACTTCTTTGAGCCGTTCTTTGTCACCATCTCTAAAAGCTTGTTTTTTCTGGTTGAGGATTGCCTTTATGCCACTTGTGATCCATGGTTTGTTATTGGGGAAACAGCGAACAGTCTTTGCAGGTATGACTGTGTCTCTGCAGAAGTTGATGTATTCAGTAAAACAATCAACCTGTCTGTCAATGTTCATACTGTCTTCATCTGTTTCCAGAAGCACATTACAGTCTGTTGATTCAAAGCAGTCCCTTAGAGCTTCACTAGCTTGAGGAGTCCATTTTCTGATTTGAACTGTAGTTGCAGGCTGTCTCAGCACACAAGGTTTGTAACAGGTCTGCAGATAAACCAGGTTATGATCTGACCTGCCCAGTGGTGGTAAGGCAGTAGCTCTGTAAGCTTCTTTGACATTGGCATACAGCAGGTCTAGGCTTTTATTCTCTCTGGTAGGGCAGTTAACAAACTGTGTAAATCCAGTCAGATGAGAGGAGAGGCTGATATGTTTGAAATCTCCTGATATTATTACAAGTGCCTCAGGATGTTGAGTGTGTATCCCAGCTACAGTATCACGAAAAACATCACATGGAACCAAGTCAGTTGCTTTGGGTGGAATGTATACAAGTATTGTTATGATGTGACTGAACTCCCTTGGGACATAATATGGCCCAAGTCCAACTGCCAATCTGGACAACACAACTTCTTAACCAGCCCGGTCTCACGGGGATTCGTGAAACTGTCACATCAGTTTTTGTTTCGGTTTCGTGCGCACCAACACGATGTCGTCATGTTTTTCGTGCCGCTCACCACGAGCGAAACCCGCTGTGGTAATCACATCTGAAAGTGGTTTATACCGGCGGATTCATGACGATCTAAGCTGTCCATCGGCGTTTGCGGCCGCCGCTGCGGCCACCGCTTCGGCCGCCAGACATTCTTTAAATTCCTATGCAAATTCGGTGGATTCATGACGATCTAAGCTGTCCATCGGCGGCGGCCGCAAACGCCGATGGACAGCTTAAATCGTCATGAATCCGCCGGTATAAACCACTTTCAGATGTGATTACCACAGCGGGTTTCGCTCGTGGTGAGCGGCACAAAAAACATGACGACATCGTGTTGGTGCGCACGAAACCGAAACAAAAACTGACGTGACAGTTTCTCGAATCCCCGTGAGACCGTGTTGTCTTAACCGTTAGGTGTGAGGAGTTGCACAATCACTGGTTAACAAATAAAGCCAGACCTCCTCCTTTCTTCTTGCCACTAGCTTTAGCATCTCTGTCTGACCTTATGAGGGTGAAGCCAGGTAGATCCACAGTTGAGTCTGAGATGTTTTGATTCAGCCAGCTTTCAGTAAAACACAGGAGACTGCATTCACGGTATGTTTTGTCCGTCTTCACCAATGTCTCCAGCTCGTCACTTTTGTTTGGCAAAGAGTTGACATTTCCCATGATGATTGATGGAAGAAAGGGCTTGTATCTCCATTTCCTAGCCTTCACCTTTGCACCAGCACGGTAACCACGAAAACAACTCAATATGTCCACTGGAATTGGATTTTGCAGTCCAGATTTGTTCTATTTCAATGAAAAAAGCTGCTCTCTTGAATAAATTCTTCTCCCAGCAGAAACCTCCATCAGCAGTCGATAAAACACGACAAAATATTTAATAAATATACAGTGTTTCCCCTGGGTTGAAATGGCTGCGAGGTGGTGGGTTGCGCTGGAGGTGCGAAGCAACTAGGGGGGTCCGGGGGGGGCAATTTTTGAAAATCAAGATGCGAAATGGGGCATTCTGGCACAATTTGGAGCACATTTTGTTGTATTTGTAGCCATTTCCAAAAAATAAATTAAATCAAATTTTCATGTTTCTTTTCTAAAAATTAGTGATAGGGAGAAAATATGACAAATATAAACCCACTTGTCCTTGCGATCAAAACATGTCAGCTAGTCCAGTCTATTATATTCTGGTCAGATTTCCACAAGCCATTCCAAAATGCCACATCAGTTCTTATTACAAATTTGAAAAAGACGACAAAGGACCTGAATCTGGAATCAAGTAGTGACTTTTACTTTTTTTCTAAAAACAACTACATGTTAGGTACCAAATTCCCACTTCATTTTTATTTAGAATAAAAAGGTTATGTCATGATCTTCATTTTACTTAAAAATGTGAAAGAAAACTTCAACTCTGGGTTAACAACTGGTTTTCTGAAGGAGTTAGTTCTGTTTTCAAAACTGTTACCTTTTTGAACACAGAACTAGAATTTGAACACCGAATTTGTCTTGCCATTGAATGATATAATTTCGGGCACTCTATAAATCATTTTAACAAAAGAAACTAGGAACTTTATATTCCGTTGAAATCATTTGTCTCGTTCGAGAGAACGGGTTTTGTCGTGCCTAAATGTTTTAACTGGAGCCATTTTTGCAGTCACTGTCAATTCGTATCACCGCGGACAACAAAACAGTAAGCAAACTCAGTAAAGGAAGCGAGATCGATGCCTACACTGCGTTGCTCACTTTATTTTGATGACATGCAATAGTTTTGATACTTAATTTGACATATGTCTGTGATACACACCTGCTTTTAGCCCCGAAAAACGAAACCATGGAGCGCTGCCGCTTCTTGTCCGCCATGCTCGTTGTTCGCCAATCGGAACGACCGACATTGGACACACGAACTCGCGGGATGTCATACGAGAACTGAGTGTTACCGACCAACAGGGATGTGCCTTGCTGTCTTCACCCACGGCGAGAAAAGGCTGCCATTCTGTTGATTTCAGTGGCGACTATACCGGACTTATGTGTCAATGCTTTCTAATATTTAGCATTACTTTTTTTTTTTTTTTTTTGGTGTGGACCAGTGAGGCGGCAGCGTCGGCAAAATTTTAATGAGGCGATAGCCTATTCCAGTGAGGCGGGCCGCCTCGTCGTTTATATAGGAGGGGAAACACTGAATATAGCAAAAATACAGCAAAACTGAAAACAGTTAAGAGACACCGAACTTTGCAGCCACTTTCACAGGTGCAGGTTCCAGAAAAGACATATATAGACAAACAATCACACTCACATTCACACCTACGGGCAATTTAGAGTTACCAATTAATCTCAGCATATTTTTGGACTGTGGGAGGAAGCCGGAGTGCCCGGAGAAAACCCACGCATGCACAGGGAGAACATGTAAACTCCATGCAGAAAGATCCCAGGCCCACCCCGGGATTTGAACCGGGGATCTTCTTGCTGCAAGGCGAAAGTGCTAACCACTACCCCACTGTGCAGAGTTTTGGACCAGTGGGTTGTATTCATCTCCACGTCTGCATCACGGCTCCACATGAAAAAAAAACTGTCAAAAGGACCAAAAAATTTGATGGTGACACTCGGCAAGGATGGAAAAAGGATTAAGCAAGTTCAGTGACAAACTAAAAATCAGTGGAAACACATTGCAGCAGTAATCAGGAGGTATAGAACCACTAATCAGAGCTCCAGTGACTGTTCTCCAGATACTGTAGTTCTTGTACAGTCAAGATCTGAGAAACAGACTGGGAACAGGGCCTAGTAACGAAAATGGGAGTTTCTGACAGCCCAGACAGTGTGTAGAAGAGCATTGTGTAATATCAACCTATGTGGACAGCGTCCAAGAAAAAATGCTTTGCTTTTGCACAGTCAGATAAATTTGTTTGGCTCAGACTGGGTGTGAACCTCGCTAAGGCTACCACAGTGAATACTGTTACACTGACCTGGCAGTGAAGCACAAAGGTGGGAGTGTGATGATATGTGGTTGTGGAATGACATATATAGATGACACCTCAAAAGTCTGAGAATATAATGGCTGACAAAATGGCAGAAGAGGAATATTCCAGTGTGGTAACGATTCAAAGCATGCTGCCAAAATCACACGAGAAGAAAAAAGTGAAAACTGTGACTTGACCAAGTGTGTCGTCTGACTTGAATCCAATAAAACATCTTTGAGGTATTTTGAAGAGAAAAGTAGAGCAGCACAACCCCTCCAGCAACAAGCAGCTGGAAAAAAGATATCTCTGCAGAATGGCAGAACATCTCTCCAGAAATTTCTGGATCTGTGCCGAGGATAGAGTCTGTCGCCAAAAATGAAGGTGGATATAGGAAGTATGGAGAAAATAAATTCTTTCAAGGACAAGCTAAGCACATGACCTCAATCTTTACATATCTGTCGTCCACATGATGACAGTAATTGTGATTTTAATGAGGACTAAGTCATATCTCAAAATGTTTTTTTTTTTTTTTTACCACAATGGTAATTAGAAAGAATTATCAAGCACAAGATTCTTAAATTAATGATCGTGCTTATGTGAGTTCTTTTAAACACTGTTTAAAAGAAAGTCGCAAACTCTAATATTTCATTGGACTGCTTTTAGCTTTGAGAACGACACACATTCACTGTGGCATCGTTTCAATAAGCTTCTGCAATGTCACAGCATTGACTTCTGTCCAGAGTTGCATTAATTTTCTACTGAGATCTTATTTTGATGATGGAAAATTGGACAACGTCTTCTCCAGAACATCCCAAAGATTCTCAGTGGGGCTGAGGTCTGGATTCTGTGGAGGTCAATCCATGTGTGAAAATGACGTCTCATGCTCCCTGATCCACTCATTCTCAATGTGAGCCCCATGAATCCTGGCATCGTCATCTTGGAACATGTCCATGTCATCAGAGAAGAAAAACTCCACTGATGTAAAGACCTGGTCAATCAGTATATTCAGGTATTCAGCTGACCTCATTCTTTGGGAACATAACGTTGGTGAATTTGACAAACCCCAGATCATAACTCTAACCCCCACAGGCCGGTAGGCACTAGACATGATGAGTTCATCACTTCATCTGCTTCTCTTCTTACCCTGATGCCCTCATCACTTTGGAACAGGGTAAATCTGGACTCATCAGACCACATGACCTACTTTCATTGCTCCAGAGTCCAATCTTTATGCTACCTAGCAAATTGAAGCCTTTATTTTCTGATTAGCCTCACTGATCAGTGGTTTTCTTAGACCTACACAGCTGTTTAGTCCCAATCCTTTGAGTTTCCTTCACATAGTGCTTGTGGAAATGCTCTTACTTTAAATAGCCGTGAGTTCTACTGTTGATTTCCTACAATCATCTAAGAGTTTGTTCCGACCACATTTGTTCCTTGTTGATGATGGTTCACCACTATCCTTCAGGATTTATTAATGCATTGGATGGTTTTTAATCTGATTTTAGTTGTTTCAGAAATCTCCTCAGTTGTTTTCTTGATGCATTCTAATAATTTCACCCTTCTGAGACAGATTAACATCCTTTCCATGACCACAGGATAAATGTCTTCCAGCATGGTTGTTTAAGAAATGAGAAGCTCCTCACTGCATCAGCTAGGGTTAAATAAGTTGTTGCAGCTGAAACATATTCATCACTGCAGAATTATCCAATGGAAGGCTCTTATCTATTTGCTTAGTTAAATCCTTTTTTTTTTTGGACAGGCAGTGTATCCACGCAGCATTCTGAGGGAAAAAGCAGCAGTGTTTGTGATTTAGTGATTTATTCTCTGGTCAAAACAGAAAGAGAAATAAAGGAACACAGGGAACTACACAGAGCCTGCTAAACAAAAATACTGGTATTGTCCTTTCAGTATGATATATCTGAGACATGGCCTCCACTGCTGTTTAAACAGATTAATGCCAAATTAATACACATCATCCAAGGCCACACACACAGCCTCCAGGCTGACACATATAGGCTTTAACTGACAGACAGAGATAAACACAAACACCCCAAAGCTTGCTCTGTAATATTCATAAAATGTGGTTTATTGTGCTCATACAATATGACAACCTACTTTCCTCTGAGAGTACATGAAGATTTAACTGTCTTTATGCAAGCCACTATATGAGCTGACCTATATAACACGGTGGCACTATGATGGCTTTCTTTTTATCATAAGGGAGCAGCTGCAGGCCTGCTGATCCTTTTTATAATCTCTCAGCACGCTGCCAAAACAATTACAGACACTGTGTTTAATTGTTACTGATAATGACCCCTTCATTGAATTTTCAAATTATTTTTAAATAATGTACAATCAAATAACTTATAAAGAGCTGACAACACATGTCTCAGTAATAAACAGTAAATGTCAGACAATAAGCTTCATTTATTACCAATTAGAAATTTGAACAGGTTAAAACCGTTAGTTGTATATGGGTCATTCCACAATTTACCATCAAATATCAAATTAGCCATGTATAAAATACTAAAACAGGCACTTGTGTAAATTTACTTGTCCTGAGACCAAATCTAAAAAAATAAATAAAAAACCTAGGAGAAAAGAATGTTTGAAAATATTTTTAAAATACCAAATAAGTCTGGAGTTCCATCTAAAATGTCATTTTTCTCTTGTCCCGCCCCCCTGGTGACCAAATTAAATCTCAAATAAAACAGTTAAAATGAAATTTAAAACTTTTTTTTGGTATTTTTTTTTTCATTGAGGTGTCTTGTAACTGTGGGAACTTTTTTTAATAAACAAAATACTTTAAAAGGTAGCTAGATAGCTAAATATTTAGCTTCTAATGCTGAGAAAAAGCTAACATTAGCATGGATTAGCAACCCTGTTACTGTGATTAGAGTAGGGTTGGCAAACAACAAATACAACATGGAATAAAAATGGTACCATTGATATGTAAGCTGAGCCAATCAAGCCTTTGATAGTTTATCACATATTACTGATGAATATGGAGCAGAAAATTGTAAAAGAGAAGGGTTGTTTTCAAAAATGTTGAAGCCCAAATGTCCTCCAATTCTGGAATGACCCAAATGTAATCGTACTGATTTATATCCACTGTAGCATCAATCAAGAACTTCCTGGAATCCAGTCGTCTTCTACTTTTTATTTTTCAGATTTCACAGCCTATAAATGTGAAATTTAAACTGGATGGATTGTCACTCAACTCATTAAATTAACTTTAACAGAATCCCAGCATGCATTTTTTTCAGAGTCAAAACTCTCCGTCGACTCTTTAAATGACAGAAACCTGCTGTGTGTCTTTACCATGTGTTAATTAATCACTGCTGTTCATGAAAATGTAAACCAAGAACAATGATGGATGTTAATATGAATTCATCCCCTACAGCTGTAAGCTTAATGAATTCAGTGTGAGCAGTCTCCTGTTGTTTTCAGGACTAAAATTGGTGCAGAAAGGCTCCAAAAGCGACTCTTCAAACTGAGACGTTTAACTAGAAGGTAAATCTATCTGTACCTGTATCATTGTTAATTCCATTTGAGGTTGCTGGTTTAATATCTCTACAAGCTTATATAATTATTTTAAACAAATGCAAACTGTATTTATGTGGTGCTTTTCAAGCACATCAGATGCAGTTTAAAGTGCTTTACAAGCTGGAACTAAATAGGACTAAATAAGCAGTAGGTAGTGGCAAATGTTTTAGAAAATCAATTGTGTATATGTTAATGGATCAGAGAATAATGGGTGTTTTTGCCTGAAAATCCTGCATAGAAACAATAATGCCACACATGAGTATTGGTGATTCATTAAATGATTGTTTTCTATCCTGTGCTCATTTTTCTGTCTCGTCGTGGTCATTTTTTGTTTTTTGCAAATGTTTTTCAATTTGTTGTCATATTGTGTCTCTTTCTTTTCATTTTTCATTGGTTTGTGGTAATTTTGCATCTCTTTGTGTCTCTTTGTAGCTGTTTTGCAACTTTTTCAAACCTATTTGCAGTGTTTTTTGCCTTTGTTTTAATTTTTTGTCTCTTTGGGGTTGTTTTGTGTTTGTTGGTCATTTTGTGTCTCCTTACGGTAGTTTTGCATCTTTGCGGTTTCTTTGTGGTTATTTTGTGTCATGGTTTCTTTTGCATCTCTTGTTTTTTATCTGTTTTTTGCTCATTTTTTCAACTAGTGGTCATTTTGCATCTCTCTTTGTTTGGTTTTAAATACTTTATACCAAATGAAAGAGATCAAATGTGCCATAAAAATGCAAAAGCTGTTTAAGCTCATGAAGTTAAAAAAAAGGAAATGCAAAAGAAAAGACTTGTGATAACCAAACACAAGATACTTAATGGCCACTTGTATTGTAAAATGATCATTTTAATTGATTTCAAAAGATGGAACAAAGGAAAACTCAGTTGTATATGAAACTACATAGCAAACACTACTGATCAAAGTTTGGGGTCACTCAGACATTTTCAAGTTTTCCATGAAAACTCACACTTTTATTCATGTGTTAACATAACTGCACAAGGGTTTTCTAATCATCAATTAGCCTTTCAACACCATTAGCTAACACAATGTAGCATTAGAACACAGTGATGGTTGCTGGAAATGTTCCTCTGTACCCCTATGGAGATATTCCATTAAAAATCAGCCGCTTCCAGCTAGAATAGTCATTTACCACATTAACAATGTCTAGACTGTATTTATGATTCATTTAATGTTATCTTCTTTGAAAAAACTGTTTTCCTTTCAGCAATAAGGACATTTCTAAGTGACCCCAAGCTTTTGAACGGTGTGTATATGTGTGTTTTGGATCCATGTTGTGCATTAGAGCAGTAGTGATAGAAGAAATTTGTTTTTCTTTAAAAGTCCAAAAGATAAAAGAAAAAAATAAAAGAAAAAAACTCATGTGGCCACTTTGGACCCATGCTGTGCATATGTGGGTCAAAAATGACCCGGTGAAATTGTTATCTTTGTAATGAAAAGTTTTTATCATTTCATTTTCTAGCATATTTCTCAAAAAATACATTTTTGATATCACAACATTTAAATTTTTAAGTTACCTTTCATACTTTTAAAGAAATTGTAATATTTGTATTACTAATCCAGGCTCTTCATCACTGATAACATCATACAAGAGGGAGAGAGAGCAGCAACAGCTGGAGGAAAAGGATGGAAAAATGTCAACAAAATGGATGATGACATTCTTCTACTGCTGTTCTGCTTAATTTTCTTTTTTTTTTCAATTATTGAAATATTCAAAATCTGCTATAAAGTCAAAATTAAACATATTTCAAATATGAAGTCAATCTTGTGTGGACAGAAATATGATACAAACAATAAAACAAATTATTGTTAATAACCAAACTGACAAAAAAATGGCATAAAAACACATTGATTCTTATATATTTTTGACCCACTTTTAGAAGAGTGTAGGGTCCAATCACTGGAGCATCTGCGGGTCAAGTAGATTTTACTAATATTTGGTTAACCTCGTTTTATCAGCTATTACCATCACAAAGTAAACCACGAGCATCCGCATGCACAGTGCGTGAACAGAGGTTAGGGGTAGTTGCGTAACGGCAGTGAGGCTGCAGGCGTCCCGCTGTGGTTCCGCCTCTCTTTAGCATGTTGGTCTGGAGGTGAAACGGTTCCAGCGGGGCTCGGTTCTGAAGCTGCCCGGGGACGCGCAGAGGTCAGCGGGTTCGCAGCCTCAGCCTTCCCAGTGTCCTTAAAGACGGGTCATGTGACCCCGCCCCTCTGACGTCCTAATGCAAGCCATATCCGTTTTCAGCACTTCAGCAAAGTCAAGTTAGCGTCAGTGAACCGGCGCGCACACGCAGCCATGGAAGGAGGCTCTTCACAACAAAAGAGGACTGAGGCCTTCATACTCAAACGGATACCGCCGTTTTCTAAGTTTGGGGTCACTGGGGAATCTCTGGAGCAATTTTAACTCATTGAAAGTAACTTTAGCTAATTTAGAGCAACTTAAATATAAAACAACTTTAACTAATAATATCAACTTTAGCTAAATAGAGCAACTTTAACTCATTTTTAAGCAACTTTAAATAATAAAGAGCAACTTTATTCCTTGTACACTCCCATTCAAAGTTTGAGGTCACTTAGAAATGTCCTTGATTTTTAAATAAAAGATTTTTTTTTCAATGACGATAACATTAAATGAATCATAAATACAGTCAAGACATTGCTAATGTGGTAAATGACTATTCTAGCTGGAAATGGCTGATTTCTAATGGAATATCTCCATAGAGGTACAGAGGAACATTTCCAGCAACCATCACTCCTGTGTTCTAATGCTACATTGTGTTAGCTAATGGTGTTGAAAGGCTAATTGATGATTAGAAACCCCTTGTGCAGTTATGTTAGCACATGAATAAAAGTGTGAATTTTTATGGAAAACATGAAATTGACTGGGTGACCCCAAACATTTGAACAGTAGTATAAATACTCAGACATCCTGCACATCGTAAGTCAGAGGTCTCATATAGTAACACTACATCTATTTTATCCACAATTATTACAGATTTTGAAGTTACTGTGAGCATGTTCTGCTTCTGTCGTCTGGTCTGGGATCTTCTGCATGTGCTACCTTGACAGATCCTCAATCTATAGACGGCACGACCCTCCGAACAGATAAACAGAGTCCCTGGAACTTCATTTCAATCCTATTTGTAGGTAGAGAAATTAAATTTCTCAAAAAGTTGAGATTCCTTTGTAGTAACTCATTTTTAAACATGAACAACATTCTTTTAATATGTATTTTTACAAACATTGGGCTGCACAGTGGATCGGTGGTTAACACCGTCGCCTCACAGCTAGAAGATCTCCGGTTCTGGGATCTTTCTGTGTTGAGTTTGTATGTTCTCCCTGTACATGCACGGGTTTTCTCCAGGTTGGATGAATGTTCTGCTTTTTGTGTCACTGGTAGCATAGATTAATCTTTCCATCCATCATCTATACACCGCTTAATCCTCATCAGGGTCGTGGGGGGATGGAGTCTATCCCAGGTCACTTAAAGTGAAGGCACAGGACACCTGGACAAGTCACCAGTCTATCATAGGGTTATATAGAGAGACAAACAATCACATTCACACCTACAGAGAATTTAGAATTATCAACATGTTTCTGGACTGTGGGAGGAAGTCAGAGAACCTGGAGAAAAGCTATTCATGTATAGGGGGAACTTGTAAACTCCATGCAGAAAGATCCCAGGAAGGCTGGGATGCCAACCAAGGATCTTCTAGCTGCAAGGCGAAGGTGTTAACCACCAAGCCATCCAAAGCATGCTGGTGACCTGTCCAGGGTGTCCTCTGTCTTCACCCTAAGTCAGCTGGGATAGAGTCCCTAATGAGGACTAAGCGGTGTATTGATGATGGATGGGATAAATGGGAGTTCTCTGTAGCTGCACCCAGACTCTGTGACAAGCTTTGATTTTTTTTCCATCCTAACTTTATGATGTATATTTTAGTGTGTTTTATTGCAATTTATTTTTATTGTTTTATTGAAAATTTTACTGCTGTCTCTGTTTTAAGTCATTCTCTTGTTTTCACCATGAAGCACTTTGGTCACCCTTTGGGCTGTTGTAAAGTCAAAGTCAGCTTTATTGTCAATTCTTCAGTATGTACATGACATACCAAGAATCAAAATTATGTTACTCTCTCTTTGTGCAACAGTAGACATTAAATAAACGCTTAGAAGGTTCTGAGATAAAAGAAATAGTATAAATTTTAGAAATGTAATGTGCAACGTAAAAAGGCAAAAAATATGTAAATTCAGAACTAGAGAGCAAAAGACAGGTAAAATAAGAACAAGGAAGCAGAACTAGAACCAAGCAGCAACTAAGAACTAAGAACAGCAGAACTGAGTGAAACACGACCATGAGATAATGTGGCGGGTTTAGTGCAGGATATTCAGAACAGTGCAAAAGAGATATATAAATAAACTTTGCTTGATTGATTGACCATCATTTTAAAAACTTGCATTTGCATTAAAAAGTGTTGTTCTATCATAGACTAATAATGTGCACCATACACCGCTTTTATTTTGAAATCCTCCTGCAGCAGTATGACAGTGTAACGTGCGCGCACTGACGCTCAGTCTGTGGGATTATTCGTAAACTCAAGTGCCCCCCAATCCTCCGAGAGAACTCTACAACTGTTGTTACAGCTGACACACTTCCCGTTTGGACCAGGTCAGTCACTCACCGCTGCTTTCTGCACCTTTAAAGAACCCTGGAACATGTAGGGAACCTCTGCAACCAACAACAACAACAACAACAACCAGCTACACAGTGACGGCACACAAACCACATCCAGCAGCGCGGATCCACGCCCTCCATCTCTCTCTTTTTGTTTATGTCTACAAAAAAAGTGGTTTTAGAGCACGGAGCCGGTGTACCGAGAGTCCTGTAGGGTTGTTTGTCCCACATTGAGGAGCTCTGCTGCAGCAGGCCGATAAACTTTATTCATAAAGCTGTAGGGGGAGAGATGAGGGCTTTTATTCTCCCACCCTCTCATCTCTAAAACGGTAGGCTTGTGCACCAATGGAGGGGAGGGAGAGGCATGAGCGGGGGGAGGAGGAGGAGGAGGAGGAGGAGGAGGGGGTGTTTTACAATTCTACAACCATCTTTTCTGTCCCGTTTATCCGCCATACAGGCCAGCAGCTCCGCACCGCTGTCAACTAACTTCCTGCATGTGGCTATAGGTTTAACGGGGCTGAGCGGCCGCCGCTGCCGTCCATGCGTGATCCCCTGCTCTCCCCTCCGTGGATGGTGCGGAATAATATCATCTGGAGAGGCCGAGGCCGACATTTTACCCCGGTCCGGAGGAGCCTTAACTCCGAGGGGACATCCGAGGACACGCGTTGAGGTAAAGCCAGTCGCTTGAGTTTTACGCATTTGGGCAAATAAATGAAGTTTAACGACTCAGAAGTCAGAGATACGTTTTGAAACCATATCCAGAAAAAAAACGTGCGCTTTTAATGGTGTCCTATGATAAAAAAATGGCTACTTTCTCATGGATACAGCAGCATGCTTGACACACACTTGATATTTTTAATATCCAAACACTAATTGGAAAGAGTAGGCTACTCCTGAATGTCGGTTTATTTCTAAACCGGTGCGTAATTCCACTTTATACAGCCTTCTTTCTGCTTAAAGCTACACTGTTCCATTATATTTACCATATTTTTGCGCGCACACAGTCGGTAAACATTGCAGTTTTTTTTTGTTTGTTTGTTTAACAGCCAAAATTGTGCAGTTTCACGGTGATAAAGCTGCGTTTTAGACCGAGTAGAAGTTGCCTCGGCCTGCAGCCTAAAACTACCAGCAGCACCTGCAGGTGGACAAACAGCAGCCAAAGTTGTTCTGCGGTTTATTCTTCGCCTCAACTTAACTAAAGTCCGAGGCGGTGTTGGTCAGAAAAAGCAGCCTTTCCACCTGGAAGCAGCTGGAGCCGCTGCGGCCGATCCACATGCTCACAAATCGGCCGTATTAACAATTAATATTGGACATCCGGTGGCAGTGCCAGCTGCGCCCCATTTTTATTGTTGTCTGTGCGCTGAAAGGATCCCTGTTGTCTCGGCTGGATACTCCGCGAAGCGTGGTGGCCGCTTTTCGGTAAGAATTTACGCGTTTTTATTTCATAGAAAAACAAAAAAAGTAGAAATGCAGGAGATGGGAACGTGCAGCGGGAAGCAGAGCGGAGGGGCTGCATGTGGAAGCGCGGCTCCTCGGCTCGCCGTGCCATGCGGGACACACTGCTGGCTGCCACCATGGCACCTTCCCTTCGTGCTCTGGCTCTGCTGTTGTTCATTCCAGCTGTGCGGACACCGTCATGCCCCGTCGGTTCGCTCCCACCGATCGGTTCATGGCCAAATTAAAAGCTTTATTGGGGGGATATTGTGGACGCGCACCGGAGGGACAGGGAGCGAGGCGAGGGGCGGCGAACGGGGCCACTTTTGCTCTCCATCGTAACGGGAAACGGAGCTCCAAGGACATAGAGAGGCGGGGGCGCATCCAGGTCGTTAAGGGTGTTTGTTCATTTTTTATTCTCCTTTGTAGTTATTCAAATGTTTTGATTCAATTAGTGCAGAAAAGGGAAGGTTTCCCAGGCGGAGCGGAGCGTTGTCCGCCGCCCAGATTTTTGGGAGCTTTAATTTGGCAAATTGGCTTCCCAGACAGACTGACAGCCAGGCCGTCTCTCCTCCCTGCTCTCCCGCCTCCTCCTCGGTGTTTTCGGCCACACTCTCTGCCGTCACAGCCTCTCCTCGGGCTTCTGCTTCATTTACTTTTTTCCTGTCAGTCCTCGTTCTCTTCTCTTGTGCGTAACCTCCATCCATCCGTAACAGGCTGCCCGCTATCATGCTGTAGTTTTTTCTTCTTTCTGTAATGTTTTTTGAAGAGGCCTCCAGCTGCTAAAGGTTCATTGTCTGGTCAGACTGCTCATGCTCTAAATTTGCCCCTTGGTCTACTGTCACCGTTTTGTGTTTGGCACATGTTTGGATTGGATGATCTGTGCTTTATCTTCAGCTAGAATAGTCTACTTATGTTTAGAAAGTTTCCCAGAAGAAAGTAGTGATGCCATATGTGGCAGAAACACCTTAAAATACTTCTTGGTTACTAGAAAACTCACCAGAGTACTAATGACAAAGTGTTCAAACTCACTTTAATTTACTTTTTACTTCTTGCTGGGCCTATATTTGACCACAAACACTCTGTGTAGACATCTCGTTTGAACACAGTGGTGATTAATAATTAGTTAATTATTCAATAATGTCGTCAGCAACAACTCTTCTGATAAGTAATGAGTCGTTTTTACACTAACATATCAAACATCTCCTCATTCCAGCAGCATGACATTGATATGCTGCTGTTCATCTGACAAAACAAGAACTTTAAAGACTTCACTTTTTATTTAGGGAAATGTAAAGGGATTTTTTCAAACTTAAAAATCAATAAAAATACAATCACCGATTACAGATCTTAAGTATAGCCATGTTTTGATGCAGATTCTTTTGTCCTGTGTTGCATAACAAGCTGTTGCAAGGATATGGGTTCATTTTTTATTTTCTGTGCCCACACAGTGTTCGCAGTAATTGCTCCAGTGCATTAATAAGTCATTATTAGAGGAGTCATTTGTAAGTGTGGATGTGGCTGGAAAAGGACTGGAGTTATTGTCAGGTGGAGGAAAAGTGACTTCTGTCAATCACAAACTGCACTGCACCAACCGTAATCTCACCACACCGTGAGTGCTAGCATATATGTTTGCTCTTTCTGTGTGTATTGGTGTCGTTACATAAGCCGCAGTTGTGTTGGCATCCACTTTGCTTGCAGAGTCTTGTTTACAGAAGACTAAATGGATCGTTGGCTGAATGTAAAGCCGCTGGTTATTGGTGGTTATTGACCCAGCGTGGTTTGAGATGTAGTGCTTTCATTTTGTGTCCCTGTAGCCTCACCGTGAACTCTGCCTGTCGGTGTGTTTATGAGCTAGGAGACCTTTGGACCGAGCCCTATGTTGAACTAATGAAACGACTGCAAGGTTGTTATTGCAGAAAGGCATGCCCGGTTCCTATATCAGCCGCAGCATGAACAAATACAAACAAGAATGTGTCGTCGTGCATCAGTTTTACTGTGTAAATTTACCTCGTAAATGCAGCAAATACCTGGAAGAGCTCTGTGATCACATAAAACGAATAAAAGGAAAATGTTAAAAGGATGCCATTAACCCTTAGATGCATAAATGGGTCAAAAATGATGTAATTTTCTTGCAATATCTTTGTAATGAAAAGTTTTTATCATTACAGTTTCCAGCTATTCCTCAAAAAGCATCATTTTGATATCATTCCATTTAAATGTTTAAGTTATCTTTTATACTTTTAAAGAAACTGTAAAAATGTCAACAAAATGGATGTTGACATTCTACTGCTGTTCTGTGTTATATTCTTCTTTTTCAATCATCAAAATCTGTCAAAAAGTGAAAAATAAACACATTTCAAACATGAAATCATTCTTGTGTGGACAGAAATATAATGCAAATGATTATTCTTAACCAAAGTGGCATAAAAACACATTGATTCTCATTTTTGACCCATTTTTGGAAACATGTAGGGTCCATTCACTCGTGCATCTAAGGGTTAAGGTGAACAGATTTGTTCTTGTTAGCACTATGAGACATAAAATAATAGGTGGCTGCTAACAACAGAGTGATTGCTGGCACTCGGACAAGTTGTTTTGCTGTTACGAGCAAACTACTGATATAAAAATGTGCAAACTCACAGCGCTTTGTGTCTCAAATAGTCCTGCTGTAATGTTATGATATAAATGCGCATCCTTTGTGCAGCTTTGCTGGGATTATTTAATTCATTCCACCACTTGGTTATGTACTTCAAAACTCTGCATGTGTCTGATAAGTGTTTGTGTACACAGTATGTTGGTAGCTGGCTTGCTTTGTGTGCCAAATACCAGTTTTTCGTGTGGCGTGCCAAGGCAATGTCATAACCGCCCAGCCAATCCTCATTTCCTCATTCTTGTGTGCCTGAGGTCAATCCAGAGAGAACATATCATGCCATTGTTCTCAAATCACTGAACCCGGGTCTGTGTGAGCTGCTTTTCCTTGGGTTTTCCACAGGTATTGAACAGTAGGTCCGCATTGTTCCCGCAGTGTGTGTGTGTGTGTGTGTGTGTGTGTGTGTGTGTGTGTGTGTGTGTGTGTGTGTGTGTGTGTGTGTGTGTGTGTGTGTGTGTGTGTGTGTGTGTGTGTGTGTGTGTGTGTGTGTGTGTGTGTGTGTGTGTGTGTGTTGGTGTTGCTCGGTGTTTCATCATGTTGCCATCTGAACGGAGCCCAGTCTGATCACTGCTTGCAACGTGGCTTCCTCTCTTCTCCTCTAAGGCAGAATTGGAGTTTTGGTTGCACAAACATTAACTGATGCAGTGCGGCTCAAAAACAATGTCATTGGTTGAGTTTAACCGTATTGGGCGGAGTTAAAGAAGCAGTTAGAGGGCAAGTTAGCTAGGTTAAAGAATAAGGTCAGCCATATTCTATAATTTTCTTACTGGCAACGACTCGTGTGAAAAGACCGAAGCCAACAATGAATTGATCCTAGAACACATTGTGTGTGTGTCTATCCAAGGCTGGTTATGTATCACTCCTCTGTGCCACAGAGCTGCTCTGTTGCTCTAAAACACTTAAAAACGCATCAGTTAGTCACACTATTGCACTCAGTGATATTTTTCTTCATTCTCACGGACAAACTCGCCATTATTATTTGGTCTCAGTTTCACATCCGCTGAAAATAGTCCCCAACAAACACTATTTCTTCCTGTTTAAGCCACATTTGCTTAAAAACTGCAGTGTCCATCTGTTGAACACTGAGCTGCTGGGTTGTTCCAGAACTGGAGGACATTTGGGCTTCAAAATGTTTGAAAAATAAACCTTTTCTTTTTCAGTTTTCTGCTCCATATTCATCAATAATAGGAAATGAACTGTCAAAGTCTTGATTGGTTCAGCTTACACATCAATGGTAGCATTTTTATTCCATGTTTTATTTGTTGTTTGCTAACCCTACTCTAATCACAGTAACAGGGTTGCTAATCCATGCTAATGTTAGCTTTTTCTCATCAGTAGAAACTAGATATTTAGCTAGCTGCTACTGTTGACCAAGAGGACAAACTGACTGATGGAAAACAGTCAAAAGAATTTGTCTGATCCTGATAATATGAGGTAGAGTGAGACATTCAATGAAGGCTGACAATGTTATGAAAATATGAAAAATTGAAGAGCGGACCTAGCTTTGCTCTACCCATTCTTTTGGAAAATAGTTTAGTGATGTTAATTCCAGCGTTTCATGTGATTTACTGTTTTCTTCTTCTTTTACCACCTAAAAAGGTTATGCTGACAGGATAGCATGCATAAAAATTATTATTTAAAGTATTATGTTGCTAAAAGAATTTCCACGATTACGAGACACATCAATGAACAAATAATACCAAAGAAGGAGATTTAAATTTAATTTTAACTGTTTTATTTGAGATTCAGTTTGGTCATCGGGGGGGTGGGACAAGAGAAAAATGACATTTTAGGGAGAACTCCAGGCTTATTTAATATTTTCAAAACATTCTTTTCTCCTATTTTCTTAGATTTGGTCTCAGGACAAGTAAATTTACACAACAATAAGCACGTTTTAGTATTTTGCAACTCTGACTTCCTCCCACAGTCCAAAAATATACTGAGGTTAATTGATAACTCTAAATTGTCCGTCGGTGTGAATGTGAGTGTGATTGTTTGTCTGTATATGTAGCCCTGTGACAGACTGGTGACCTGTCCAGGGTGTCCCCTGCCTTCACCTGAGTCAGCTGAGATAGGCTCCAGCACCCCCCGCGACCCTAATGAGGATAAAAGGGTGTATAGAAAATGGATGGATAGTATTTTGCACATGGATTATTTGAAATTTAATGGATGGGACGTGAAGTGTCTTCCAATTCTGGAATAACCTTTAGCACAGGAGGAAGGACTGATTTGTGTTTTTTTTCATTGGATATATCAAGAAACACCAGTTTTCACATATCCAACTGTGTTTCTAAGATCTCTAAGAAGTTTGAATGGTAGTTACTTATTTTCTGTTCATTCAGGACTGCAGTAGCTATGGTACAAGCTAACAGGGCTAAATTCATCGTTTCAGCTAAGCTAGCTTGCTTTGCACATTTTCCAGCTAGCTGGAGGAGAGCTAATGTTTAGCCTGAGATTATTAGCTTCCCCCCTTCACCTGCTTTGCTCTCTGGCTGTTCAGCATTACTAAGCAGAAAAACTGGACTCCTTCCACAGAGCTTTAGCCTGACTAGTAAACTGATTTTTTCCTCTCAAATATTTAACTTTAGCTCTAATCTATTTTAATGCCCTTGCTGATTTTTCTAAACTCTTCTCCATTCCAGCGCCTTCATTTCGTCCTCTATGGGTCAGGTATTTTTTAACAAATTAACATCAAAGTTCTCCTTCTTCACTGCATCCTGTGACAATAAGAACACATATTACTAAAATAAAAAACACCATCTGATAATTATTCGCATTGAATCTACAAATGTCACATGAATGCTGTGCCACACAATAAAATCCAACCTTTATTTAGCGCATGAAAGCTTTTGCATTTGCTATTTTAAATGCTCATTGTTGGCAGCGCTTTCTCAGGAAGTGATATGTCCTACATTCCTGGCAGCAGCAAGTTTTTTCATGTTGAATAAATGGATGTATTAATAGAAGAACTAGGCAGCTAATGTAAGCAACAATGGCCACGGTGGTTGAACAGACGATAAAGAGTTCTGAATGTTTCACTTCACTCGCTGAACATATAAGAAAAAACATGTCGCAAAAAAACAAACAAAGCAGAACAGAATTTCACAGATTGGTTCTGTGAAATGTTTTCTGTCAAAGAAGTGCGTTTGTCTCGGAAGGACACCCAGGTTTGTTGTTAAAATGACACATTTTAGAACCTGCACTTTATCATCTTCACTGCTGTCATCTCTTCTTATTGCGCTGATCAAACAAACTAAATTCAGCAGCAACCAGCAAACGACTGGTGCTGCATCTCACTAAGAAAATAAAATGTTCTAGCTGATAGTGTGCATGTTATGCTCATACTAAAGTCTTGCCATTGATACACATTACATCTTTATACACACTACTGTTGAAAAGTTTGGGGTCACTGAAAAATGCCCTTATTTTTTAAAGTAAAGCATTTTTTTCAATGAAGATGAAATTAAAAGAATCATAAATACAGTCTAGACATTGTTAATGTGGTAAATGACTATTCTACCTGGAAACAGCTGATTTTTAGTAGAATATCTACATAGAGGTACAGAGGAACATTTCCAGCAACCATCACTCCTGTCTTCTAATGCTGCATTGTGTTAGCTAATGGTGTTGAAAGACTGATGATTAGAAAACCCTTGTGCAGTTATGCTAGCACATGAATAAAAGTGTGAGTTTTCATGGAAAACATGAAGTTGTCTGGGTGACCCCAAACTTTTGAACGTTAGCGTATTCATATACGCTTAATCTTGCACCCTCGCAGTCTGTGAATAATTTTGGTAGCAGCTCATGAGTGTACAGTGGGAGGCCAGAAACACAGATGCTTAGTTCTATGTTACACATATAATGGTGATAAACTGGCAGCTGAGACGCACCTCATGGCTTTAACATAACCAAGTCAGTTGTTTTTGTCCAGAGTTGAAACCAAAAGCCGGTCGTTGACATGAGCAGGAAAATGACTAAAGAAAAAGTCTTATCAGATGTGAAATAATAATAAAAAGTAAATTGTCTGGGTGACCCGCCTATACCTTTGAACAGCTTGGTGGTTAGCACCTTCACCTTCCAGCTAGAAGATCTCTGGTTCACGGCCCGTCCTTGGATCTTTCTGCATGGGGTTTGCATGTTCTCCCTGTGCATGTGTGGGTTTTCTCTGGGTTCTCCAGCTTCCTCCTCCAGTCCGAAAACATGCTGAGGTTTATTGGTAACACTAAATTGTCCGTAGGTGTGAATGTGAGTGTGATTGTCTGTCTTTATGTGTAAACCTGCGATAGACTGTCTTCACCCTAAGTCAGCTGGGATAGACTCCAGCCCCCTGCAACCGTGATGAGGATTAAGCGGTGTATAGAGAATGGATGGATGATTTAACAGTGTGCTTATCATCACTTTTTGCTGTTCTACTTTCCCGCATTGAACTTCCTCCCTCCTCTCTGTTTTTTCTTTCAGGCTGAGAGATTGCGACATGTGAAAAGAGCTCGACCCCTTCACCTTCTCAACTATCGACCCTAGGTAAGTAGCATCCTCGCCTCCTCTCATTCCTCCACCTTTTCCTCCCATGTCTTCCCTTTGACGCCTCTCAATGCTCTTATCTGAATTTGGTTGCGTTATTTGCAGCAGAACTCACTTAAGCTGACGTTGTGACCGCGACCTGACACCCTCCTGCCTCGGGCATGCCTCAGGTAAAGTAGGAACGCCGCTGCAGCCTTAAAATGGTTCTTACCCAACGTCTCTGGATTGTAGTCCTCCTTGTCTCCGTGCTGGATTTGTGTCTTACGTTTCGTCTTTGTGTGCTTCTTCGCTTTTAGCCGGGTATGAACGGGATGGAGCCTGCGTTTGGCGAGGCCTACGGGGGACACAGGGGTCTTCTGAGCCCCTACCCCCTGGCCATGTCGCCACAGGGGGGCAGGACTGAGTACGATCAGGTGAGACGAATGCAACAATTTCACAAGAAACATACCTCATTTTGACACTTCTCAAGGGCTTTGAATATCCTTGAAAATATTGCTTTGTTTGTGAACGGTAAAATCCATCCCTTTGTTTTTTGGAGAAAGTAGCCATTTTATAGGTCATGGATTTTTTTTAATTAACCCCTTGATGCCTATTGTCACAAATTTGCAACATATCACTTTCATTCAGACTGCAACTGAGATAGCGTATTCATTCCCCCAATGCCAGTTTATGCATATTCAATACGTACCTCGGAACCTTTTGCAAGCAGTGGTTTCTCGTAGGACCGGTCGAAGTTGGACCTAATTATTATGTATCTGTTACTCTAATTATGTATCTATGTTCTATGTGTAATAGATAAATGAACAATCTCCACTTATTTTAGCAGCAGCTGGAAAGCAAAAACACACAAAAAATGTTTTTTATTTAACTGTAAATACATTTGGGCATCAAGGGGTTAAAATTTGAATCCAGAGTCCTTCAAATCATTTGTGAGCATCATTCCTTTCCTTACAGTCCTTGAATTTTACCAACAAGACCTTGAAAGAAATAGAAACCCATAAATGAGGCACAGTTGCACCTTTGCTGGTTAGCCTGGCAGTGTTTGTAATTGCAGCTAATTTAATCCATCAGGTATGACTCTGTATATGAGGGCCAGCTGTTGAACAAATACAGCATTAGGCTCTGTTCGTTTAACTTGCTGCAGCAGGGAATGTACAATCTTTGTAATAAAAATATAAGGCACAATGTGGTTCAGGAGTATGTTGTAAAAAGTTTATTTTTGGCTCCGGATCAGCTGTTTTTAAGCGTGCCTCTGCCCTCTTTCAGAGTGTGCTCCTTATGCTGGGCTCCCCAGCATCGCCAAGGAAACGGCCCTTTGAGTTGCTAAGCGACCTAGTGGACGACGGAGGCTTTGGCGAGGACCTGCACCCGGAGCGCTGGGATGTGTCTGCGCTGGACGAGATGGCTCGCTACACCAAGCTGGGTCTGGGGGTCGGGGGGGAGCTGCTGGCCTGCTCCGAGGAGGCGGTCCTGATCGGCCGCTGGGGGAGGAGCCGGGAGGAGCAGGAGGAGGAAGAGGAGGAGGAGAGGAGGAGGAGGAGCAGACACGCATCCCCTCCCGTCACCCAGGAAGTCCAGGGGCCTCCTGCTGCACGGGAGGAGGAGGGGCATGTCTCTGTTGCCACGACAACAGAGAGGGAGTTATGTGTTGCAGGAAGGGCAGCAGAAGGAGGACAGGATGGGGGGATGTCACGGGAGCGCACGGTGGAGGTGTATCAGGTGGCGCAGGAGGAAGAGGAAGTGGTGGCGGCAGCAACTGCGGCCGGGCTGGCTCTGGAGCACTGCAGTGAGGAGCACAACTACTCCCTGAGCCAGGGGGGGAGCTGGGGGCAGGACCCGGTCACAACTCCCAGTCAGAGGAGGTGCAGGAGGCGGAGACACAGCAGGAGGTGCACAGGGAGGAAAACCAGGCCAAGACTAAGCTGGAGGAAGAGGATGAGGAGGAGGAAGAGGAGGAGGAGGAGGAGGAGGAGGAAGAAGAGGAGGAGGAGGAAGGAGAGGAGGGAGCAGAGGAGACGGCGGTGGAGGCCGAACTCTCAAGTTCCTCGGAAACTGAATGTGGTGAGTTCTGGCTTGAGTTTGTGTGTGTCGGTGAGGACATCTCAGCTCATCACAGCGCTGCCAGCAGCCCGTCTGCCCACTCAGAAGCCATTTAAATCTGTCTCCGGTCCAGACGAGACCTCAGACCGCCTCTTCTGACTGGGCTGGCTGAGCAGAGGCACATTACATACCAAATTTGCGGGTGTAATTCCCAGACATCATACAGTGTTACTGTTATGAAATGGCTGTGAGGGTTGGAGACTTCTCATGTATTGAAACACCATCTGTAAGACTTTTTTTTAAGTTGCTTTGTCCTTAGGATGAGGTGGGGGGCTTGTGGTTGATTGTGTTAAATATGGTATGAAAGTTGGTGCAGATTGTTAAACAACCATTACAGAAGAACTGGATTTTGAAGCAGCTTCAAAAGCAACACAAACATTCCAGACTGCAGCTGGTGGCTCATTATAGAATAGTTTTCTTGCCTCATTATTTCTTTACACTTCACTTATCATTCACAAATATTGAGGATACATAGAAGAACTGAAGCAGTAACTTAAACGCTTCAGTCGACAGATGTTTTAACAGTTATTCAACTGTAGGGATCAAAACATTTGATTGTTTAGTTTTTTAATGTGACGATTTGTGGCTTTTCTGTGTTATGTCCTGGTAAGCTGCTTATTACTCAACCAAGGAATGCGGCAGTGCTATGTGATGATTGGTGTTTGTCTGTCTGTCTGTCTGTCTGTTAGCAACATTACTCAAAAATGGACCAACAGATTTGGATGAAATTTTCAGGGAAGGTCAGAAATGACACAAAGACCAAGTGATTAGATTTTGGCAGTGATGCAGCTTTTAGTCTGGATCCACAGATTTGTTAAAGATTTTTGTATCATTGTGAGATAGCAGCACGGTGTCACTGTAACCATGACAACAAATGAACACTACATCATCTGCCGGCTGATGATCACATGATTGCGATCCTACTACAAATCCACCTCTGTGGACTTATGGGAAATCATACAAGGAACAATTGATTAAATTGTGGGAGTGTTTCTGAGTCCCGCTACATATTTAGGTCACATGATTTTGTGGGTACATCTATATTAAATGGCCACATACTATGTCGCCACAATTTATGCCGCTATTTTTTTCAAGATTTCATCCGCCGGAAATTAGATGACTGATCAGCCTTGGCGGAGTACTGCGTTCTCTGAGTGCTTATCTAGTTTTGTTTTTGTTATGGTTTGAAATGCTGTTGCTCTTGTGACATTCTGAATGTGAAGCCTACCATTCCCATAATGCAACCTGACAAAATCTTTCATTAGAGCCTTCATGTGTGGTAAATACAGAAATGTTTTAACAAGAAACGAAGGAGCTTTTCTGGAGCCACACAAGACATTGTACAGAAGTTATCACAAGTCAAACAATCTAATCCACGTTGTTAGTAGACTGATTCACATCTGAGGGCAACTTTAGTCAAAATCAGTGAAGCCATGAGTCAAACAAGTGGTCGATGTACAGGATGTTTTTAAGGACTATTGTCTAATTAAGTACTACAGTGCTGGTATGTAAAAGTACATGCTGTGTAACGTCTAGTTTTTGAAGTCTGAGGGGAGTATTTACTTTTAAGGATGTAGAGAGGATTTTAGAAATATTTAGGTCAAGGTACCAATTCCTTCTATGCAGTAGAAAGAATAAAGTTCTGGTGTAAAAATATGGATTTATTTATGGTCACCAAAGTTTTTAAACTTTTAGTATGAAATACAGAACTATAATCATGTAAGGCCAAAAATATTCACATTCCTAGGGTAAATCCTGAGGTCTCAGTGGCAACTATTGTCCTAAAATCCACGTTAACATGTGGCAAATGTGTGTTTTATGACCAGAAAGGATCTCAATTTTGTTCACTACTTAAGCTCAAATGTAGTTTTTGAAATCTGACTAAAGCAACCACAAATTCAGTCAGTAACAGCTCCACAGTTTGGCCAAAATGACAACTCTGTGCTCTTTGTACAATGAGTCTCTGTGTTCCCGTCAGCAGACCAGAGCGAAATCGGACAAACTTCAGCAAAAAGTGACAGTTTCTCATCATCCGCCTACTTAGAACTGTTAATTAGAGAGTAAATAACAGCCCCATAACAATGAGTCAGTGACACTAATGTTATTGAACCAGTTCTAATAATTCTCAGATGCAACTCGACCAAAGTTGACGCGACAGAGAAGAAGCTGAACACTGTTTTATTCAGTTTAGTCACAGTAGTAATAGGCAGCCTCTGCAGTGAACGTGACATGTTTGACAACCTTCAGAAAACAGTGCCGGGTTGCATTTTAATAACAGATACAGTTCAGAGAAATCCTACAGCAACTGTTTATGTAGAGACATAGAGGTACAGCTGCAGAATGGAAGTGTCTACTCTACTGTTCAGAAGTTTAGGGTCACTCAGAAGTGTCCTGATTTTTGAAAGAAAAGCATTTTTTTTTCAATGAAGATAACATGAAATGAATGAAAAATATAGTCTAGACATTGTTAATGTGGTAAATGACTATTCTAGCTGGAAACAGCTGATTTTTAATGGAATATCTCCATAGGGGTACAGAGGAACATTTCCAGCAACCATCACTCCTGTGTTCTAATGCTACATTGTGTTAGCTAATGGTGTTGAAAGGCTGATTGATGATTAGAAAACCCTTATGCATTTTTGTTAGCACATGAATAAAAGTGTGAGTTTTCATGGAAAACATGGAATTGTGTGGGTGACCCTAAACTTTTGAACAGTAGTGTGTATTTGATCATATCTGTGTGAAGTCTTCTAACCTTCTGGATACACAATAATAAATCACTTCGTTTCTTTTCTAATGTTGTATAAATTATCATTCAGACCGAGTTGGAGGCATCTTAGCAGAGTTAATGCAATGTTCTAATAGAGCTGTTGGCGCATTTCACTAGACTAATCCCATCATGATGAAGAGCAAGTAGCTGTACATGTGAAGCATTGGTAGCTGCTTGCAGACTACAGGACATGAACTATAAACATGTACATTCAGTGACACGCACACATAAACCGACTTCACTCCAGATTACCATCTTTTCCCAGGCTCTCTCTGCTCTGATCGTCCTCGCATTGAATAAACAAATCTCAGGCATCTTGTTGCAAGGTAATGGAGAGGTCGCTGGCTCGCTCTGAGAGACCAACGCGGTTCATATTTCAGCAGTCGCAGGACACCATTGTTGCTCTCTATTGTTATGGCAGTGTGTGTTTGTGTGTGTTTGTGTGCCCGGTCGAGCTATTCTTACCATTAGCCCGTGGCAACTGCAGCGGCCTAGATGATGGATGAGAACATACATGGTGTGTTCTGACAGAGGGATAGTTTAGGAGAGGAGATTGTAAGAGCAAGCTTTCATATATATATGTGTGTGTGTGTGTGTGCGCATAGACAAATGCACAGAAAGCCATGGTGCAAAAGCTGGAGTTGAGGGTAGAGTGCAGACAATGGCGTTATCTGTAGACTGGACCAGATGACATGATGTTACATAAGCCTTGTGTATGTGCATGTGTCCATGGAGTGACCATCCTTGACTAATGGAGGTTCGGACTTCACGGTTGTTGGGTCCGAGTGAGATTTAATCCGTCTGGAAATGACTTATTTTCATTATAGCAGCGTATTGTTTATTTTTTGAAGGCTGTAGCTCTGGTGGTTTCGAAGAAGCATCTCTTCTGTCCTCATGCTGGTGGAGCTTTGCACGTTGTATTATTTATGATGCCATTATTCATGGCTCTGCGCGCCTGAGGCTAATCCTCTGTGACGTGTGTGTGTGTGTGTGTGAGAAACGGTGTACATGCATACAGTTTTGGCTGGTGTCTCCTTTGTCATTAGGACATACAGCATGTGTTGGTGGATTAGGGCTCACCGCGTGATTTCATAGCAGGCAAACGTAAACATTAATACCTGTCAGTTATGATTATGGTTCTTCTGTCATTTTAAGTTGCAGGGTATTTTTCTAATAATAAATATCTTGTACAAGGCTGTCAATGCTGTCCACCTCCGCAGTAACGGATGAGATTCAGTTTTCCTCCTAATAAACGATAAATTGGCTCGGAGCATTGATTCTGTGTTTGGATAATTTCATTACAGGCTCTCTATATTAGTTTCCAAATCTCAAGTGATGCTGCTGTAACATCTGGACCAGGCGTAAACTAACCGTGACGTCACCCGTTGGTTTCAACGCCGAGAAAATGAAGCCCAGATTTTGCTACTTCCTGGTCGCCATTTTGGATTTTTTGGAGCCAGTGACGTAAAAAGCGTCATCAAACAGACTGGACCGGAGAGCAACTAGGGGCAGGATTGGCTGAAGACTCTCTTATCCCGCCCACATTTTACCGCAGAGGCTTCTGTTGCTGTCTATCAAGTCTAGCCACGCCCCCTGGCTCCGCCAAATTTAACGATTTATTTAAAATTCAGTATTGATTTATTTTAAGATCGGCCACCTGATCTCTCATTTTCACCATGAAAACTAACGGGAAAAAAATCCTGAGCTGTAGAAAATCAGTCCATCAAATTTTATTTTCTCCAAAAATGAATTGGGGTCGATGGAGAAAAAGCTTTTTGGAGCCAACCCTAGCGGACGGTGTGATATTGCAAGTTTTTGACACTTCCAGGTTGGCTTCAATTCTGGAGCCAGATGCTACGTCCACTATATATACAGTCTATGATCTGGACCAAATTAGATTTCGTTCTTGGGTCAAAATAATGGGGATTAATGGGATATTACACTTTTCAAAAATGGTAATTGTAACACTTTTAAGTTTGTGCTTTGGCATTATGACGCTACACAAATGGTGTCAAACGCATTTTAGTTCAGGCTCCACCTTCAGCACCATTTGATCTCCAGTGACTAGTGAAATCACAGCATAATAACCTATAAGTAACCACAACTCCAAATCTTACCTTTTTAGTGTAAAAAAAGTATGTTCTGAAAATATTCACGTTTAAGGAATTATCTTTTTACAAAACATCATGAGAAACCTGAAATTTCTTAAGAAAAGCAAGTTAAAGTTCAACAACATTATGCCTCAGTTTATGATTTACACATTACAACTTCCAGATCACAAAGGAACACAACATTTAGTCATAGGTATGTGGAACTGAATGGTATGGTATTTTACTGTATGATGGAAGCGATAAAAGTCAGACAAAAAAAGACAAAATATTCCAAAAACGCAACACGAAGCAATTAAAGAAAGGACAATTGACACAAGTAAGACGGAAAACAACAAATAAAGCAAAGCACAAAATGATGAAAATGAGACAAAGAAACACCGGCAAGACAACAGAGAAATATGAAACAGCAAAAGCGAAAAACAAAGTAACAAATACACAAGACACCTGATTGAAGTCAGACAAAAACAGCAAAAACAAGACAGAATATGACAAACATGAGACACAAAGCGATAAAAACGAGACACAAGACCGCAAAAGTGAGAAACAAAATGACAAAAAAATGAGACGAATGACAAGAAAAAAAAGAGACCAAAAATAAGACAAATGACACAAGCAAGACAAACACAAAACGAAAAAAAATGATGGACAAAGCAACAAATAAGGCCAAGCACAAAATGACAATAAGACAAAAAACGCACGCGAGACAAAAAGGAAATGCAAAATGACAAAAACAAGAAACAAAATTTTAAAAAAACATGAGACAAACGACAGAAGTCAGACAAAAAAAACCCCAATAAAACAAGACAAAATATTCCAAAATTGACACACAAAATGACAAGGAACAATGAACAATCTAGTATTTTACTTTATGATCAAAACAACTTGTCATAGTCTAGGAATTATTTAAAATTTATAGTTTTACAAATTAACATTTGCCAGTTAATGTCTTCTCTGTAGTTTTACTCTTCATGAAGTCGTCCTATGGGCCGGATTAGACCCTCTAGAGGGCTGGTTTTGTTCCGCGGGCTGCATGTTTGACACCATGCACTGACGAGTCTGAGGTCAGTTGGTGTTTAAAGAAACTCTTTGATGGTTCAGCAGTTCTGTCACTTGTATTCGTGGTTCTGTGTAATTTAGTGCCTCACTGTGAAATTAAACCAGCAGATAAGATCAGACAAGATAAGAGAAATGGAGCAAAACAGAGCTGGCGGCTCGACTTCCAGATCAAGACTAAATCACTTTTACCCGATGAACAGTGATGTGTCTGTTTCGGGGGCAGCACCACAGGGAAATACTGGATCTCAACCACTACATGATGGATTGCCATGAAACCTGATCCAGACATTCATGCTGCCCAGAGGATGAATTCTCATCATTCTGAAGATGCAATGACTTTTGGAGACGTGGAATCCCAACCGTTTCATTCTGTTTATTCTTGCCTTTCCTCACTCATGTCAGAAAAGAGAAGACTGCCTGTTAATTACATAATTTTGCTTGATTTCAATGTCTTTTGCATGCAAACGTGATCTTTTTATTTTCATGACTGTTTACATTGTGGATTCTCACTGAAGGCATTGATGATCAGAAATCATGGCATCATAGAATGTGGTCATTTAATATAGATGTACCCACAAACTAAATGACCTTATGCTGAGCACAGGTGTGTGTTGTGCATGTGTACGTTATGTACGGATACCGAATCGTGTGACATAAAAATGTAGTGGGCGACGGGAATTGATAAGACTCAGAAACACCCCCACAATTTAATCAGTTGTTCCTTCGATCATTTTCGACAGATAAGTCCTGATTCGTTTGCAGCGGTGGATTTGTAGTAGGATTTCACTCATGTTACGTAGTTACAGTGACGCCATGCTGCTATCTCACAATGATACAGAAATCTTTAACAAATATGTGGCTTCAGACTATAAGCTGCATCACTGCCAAAATCTAATCACTTGGTCCTTGTGTCATTTCTGACCTTCTTTGAAAATTTCATCCAAATCCATCAGTCTGTTTCTGAGTGATGTTGCTAACAGACAAACAGACACCAATCATCACATAACTCCACCATGTTCCTTGGCAGAGTACTTATGTAGTAAACACAGAAGTGTGAAATAAGTCAAAACATGTTTTATATTTTAGATTCTTCAAAGCACCCACACTTTGCTTTGATTACTGCTTTACACATTCTTGGCATTTTCCCCATGAGCTTCATGAGGTAGAACCTGAAATGGTTTTCCAACAGTCTTGAAGGAGTTCCCAGAGATACTGAGCACTTGTTGGTCCGTTTTGCCTTCACTCTGTGGTCCATCTCATCCCAAACCATCTGGATTGGGTTTAGGTCAGGTGACTGTGGAGGTCAGGTCATCTGATGCAGCACTCCATCACTCTCCTTCTTGGTCAAATAGTCCTTACACAGCCTGGAGGTGTGTTTGGGGTCATTGTCCTGTTGAAAAATAAATGATGGTCCAACTAAACACAAACTGGATGTGATGGCATGTCGCTGCAGGATGCTGTGGTAGCCATGCTGGTTCAGTGTTCCTTCAATTTGGAATAATCCCCAACAGTGTCACCAGCAAATCACCCCCACACCATCACACTACATTGAAATTACAGAAAGCGAGTTTCCAATTTGTTGCTAGTGTAGTATCTGATCTGAGATATACGTTGAGATATATGTTGCTTATTAGAATAGATGTGGTTTTTGCCGAAGGAAGTCATTGCTGTGATTAGATTGGGGATCATTATGTCCAGGTAATGATAATTGTTCTTTGTGCCCTAATGACTCTTTGGGTGTCTTAATGACAGGGGGTTGTTCTGTAGGGTCTTGTTCCATGACCAGATGTCTTCTAATTAGGAAACGTATGTTGTGACCTCATACTTGTCCAAAACATATAAATATGATCTCTGATTGCTGTTCGGGGAGATTCATTTGGCCGGATTCTCCCAGACAGTCTCTCTGTCTGATCGATGCTGTTCTTCCTTATAATAAACTTATTATTAAGCAAGTCAGTGTCAACGGATGTTTCTTCTCCACCTGTACTTCACGAACGTCAGAGAAACTACGACACTAGCAAAACTGAAACGTGTCGTCTTTGTGCACAAATTCACAATCCGGTGTCTGTTTGTACCTCCAGAGGTGGAGGCGGAGCCAGCCAGGCAGCCAGGCGAGCGTCCATCGAAGCGTCGCTGTTTCTGGGAGTACAGACGCGCTCGGGAGTCGACCACGAAGAAGAAGCTGGGCGGTGACGTCCACTGGTCTCTGTCCTGGAGCTCCAGCACCCTACCCAGCACACTGTACCGCAGAGAGGGTGAGAACGGTTGTTTTTTGGGGGATTAAGCTAATTGATATGAAAGATAATTGTTAGGTTGATTGGTAATTGCAGTCCTAATCACAGAGAGGAAGAAGCCAGATGTTAAAGTTCAAAGATCCGCTAAATGAGAACCTATTAGCAGCAGGAGTCATTATTGACCGACACTGCCGTTCAGAGCGTCCCATTTCTTTTCCCTCATGCGACACAAATCAGTTCAGGACCCTCAGGCGTGTGCCCTACATACAACTTTCATGTCAAAATGTGAATTTTTCAGCACTCCTCTGATAAGTGATTCTTGTGTCAGGCACAACTGTGGCTGTGCAGCAGTTTGGCAGCTTGTGTTCTGCAGAACAAGCCAATATGACACGGCCCATTAATCTAACCCAGCAGAGTAAAATCACAAACCACTGCTTCAAAAATTAACATTCAGCACTGTCATCCAATCTGTCAGTATTATGTATCACTCATTAAATCTAGAAGGTCGTTTTGTAGCTGCTCTGTTGCAGCAAATAGAAGAGAATTTGCATGTCTTGTTCACCCATTTATATACATGTACACTACCGTTCTAAAGTTTGGGGTCACCCAAAAAACCTCACACTTCTATTCATGTGGTAACATAACGGCGCAAGGGTTTTCTAATCATCAATTGGAATAGTCATTTACCCCATTAACGATGTCTAGACTGTATTTATCATTCATTTAATGGTAGCTTCATTGAAAAAAAAACTGCTTTTCTTTCAAAAATTCTTCCAAGCTTTTGAATGGTAGTAGACAAGAGTTAAAGTTCCTCTATATTAGCTGAAGTTGCTCTATGTTAAAGTTGATATAAAATGAGTTAAAGTTGCTCTAAAATAAGTTGAAGTTGGTTTTTATTAGCTAAGGTTGCTCCATATTGGCTAAAATTGCTCTAAATGAGTTCAAGTTGCTCTGTATTTTGATGAAATTGTTCTAAAATTATTTAAAGTTGCTCTTTATTAGCTAAAATTGCTCTATATTAAAGTTGCTCTGTTTTATCTAAAGTTGCTGTATATTAGCTAAAGTTGCTCTATAATAGCTAAAGTTGCACCAAAATGAATTAAAGTTGCTCTATTTTAGCCAAAGTTGCTCTGTTTTAGCTAAAATTGCTCTATTTTAGCTAAAGTTGCTCCATATTAGCTAAAATTGCTCTATATTAAAGTTGTTCCACATTCATTAAAGTTGCTCTGTTTTAGCTACAGTTTTAGCTATTATTAGTTGAAGTTGCTCCATATTAGTTAAAGCTGCTTTAAAATAAGATAAAGTTGCTCCATATTAGTTAATGTTGTTCCATATTTGTTAAAGTTGCTCTATATTAGCTGAAGTTGCTTTAAAATAAGTTTAAGTTGCTCCATATTAGCTGAAGTTGCTCCATATTACAGTCGTTCCTTATTCGTTAAAGTTGCTCTATGTTAGCTAACGTTGATATTATTAGCTAAAGTTGCTCCATATTAGATTGGGTTGCTCTGAAGGAGGTAAAGTTGACCTTCAGTATACACAGTGATCAGCCACAGCGTTACAACCACTGGAAACTTTTATCCTGGCATTCCTGTGGTTCACATGTAGACCACCCACCTGAACGTCGTTGCAAACCAAGCACGCCCTTTTACAATAACGTTCCCTGCCACACAGTAAAAGCTGCTCAAGAATGGTTCTCAGGATACAATAAAGAGGCCAAAGGTTCTGATGAGGCCTCCAAACTCCTCAGATCAGGGTTTGATTGAGCATCTACAGCATGAACAGATCCACTGAAGGCCCCTCAGGACCCAAAGAATCCACTGCTAATGTCTGATAAAGTCTGATGTCCATAAAAGTCACTACGGTTTTGGCAACATGATGGGGACCTTCACTGGTGGTTTCAATGCTGTGGCTGATCGACACATTTGGAATCTTAAGAAACAGTTTGATGAAGCTGTATACACACGTGGACAAAATTGTTGGTACCCCTCAGTTAAAGAAGGAAAAACCCACAATTCTCACTGAAATCACTTGAAACTCACAAAAGTAACAATAAATAAAAATGTATTGAAAATTAAATAATCAAAAACAGCCATTACTTTTGAATTGTTGATTAACATAATTATTTAAAAAAACAAACTAATGAAACAGGCCTGGACAAAAATGATGGTACCTCTATAAAAGATTGAAAACTATTTGACCAGAGTGACATGATTAACTCAGGTGTGTCATTTAATTGACATCACAGGTGTTTCCAAACTCATAATCAGTCAGTCTGCCTATTTAAAGGGAGACAAGTAGTCACCCTGCTGTTTGGTGAAAAGGTGTGTACCACACTGAACATGGACAACAGAAAGCGAAGGAGAGAATTGTCCCAGGACATCCGAAAAAAAATTATAGACAAACATCTTAAAGGTAAAGGCTATAAGACCATCTCTAAACAGCTTGAAGTTCCTGTGACAACAGTGGCTCATATTATTCAGAAGTTCAAGACCCACGGGACAGTAGCCAACCTCCCTGGACGTGGCCGCAAGAGGAAAATTGATGACAAGTTGAAGAGACGGATCGTTCGAATTGTATCCAAAGAGCCCAGAGCAACCTCCAAAGAAATTAAAGGTGAACTCCAAGGCCAAGGTACATCAGTGTCAGATCGCACCATTCGTCGTTGTTTGAACCAAAGTGGACTTCATGGGAGACGACCAAGGAGGACACCACTGCTGAAAAAAACTCATAAAAAAGCGAGACTGGAATTTGCAAAAATGCATGTTGACAAGCCACAAAGCTTCTGGGAGAATGTCCTTTGGACAGATGAGGCCAAACTGGAGCTTTTTGGTAAGGCACATCAACTCTATGTTCATAGACTCAAAAACCAAGCATACGAAGAAAAGAACACTGTCCCTACGGTGAAACATGGAGGAGGCTCAGTAATGTTTTGGGGCTGCTTTGCTGCATCTGGCACAGGGTGTCTTGAAAGTGTGCAAGGTACGATGAAATCTGAAGACTATCAAGGCATTCTGGAGAGAAATGTGCTGCCTAGTGTCAGAAAGCTTGGTCTCAGTCGCAGGTCATGGGTCTTCCAACAGGACAACGATCCAAAACACACAGCCAAAAACACCCAAGAATGGCTGAGAGAAAAGCGTTGGACTATTCTAAAGTGGTCTTCTATGAGCCCAGATCTGAATCCCATTCAACATATGTGGAAGGAGCTGAAACATGCCATTTGGAGAAGACACCCATCAAACCTGAGACAACTGGAGCTGTTTGCTCATGAGGAGTGGGCCAAAATACCTGTTGACAGCTGCAGAACGCTCATTGACAAATACAGAAATCGTTTAATTGCAGTGATTGCCTCAAAAGGTTGTGCAACAAAATATTAAGTTATGGGTACCATCATTTTTGTCCAGCCCTATTTCATTAGTTTGTTTTTTTAAATAATTATGTTAATCAACAATTCAAAAGTGATGGCTGATTTTGATTATTTAATTTTCAATAAATTTTTATTTATTGTTACTTTTGTGAGTTTCAAGTGATTTCAGTGAGAATTGTGGGTTTTCCTTCTTTAACTGAGGGGTACCAACAATTTTGTCCACGTGTGTAGTATTTGTCTGCACAACATTATGGTGGGTTTATGGAAAAACACTGAACAGTGGAAGATTTTTTCAGAGAGCCATTGTATCCATTCTGCTGTCCTTTGTTCAGGCAAAAAAGGGCGTCGCAAAGCACGCAAAACCGACGCCAGCGACCTGACACCGAACCCCCAGAAGCTCCACAACATCGGGGAGCAGCTGCAGAAGCTCAACGCTGCCATCGATGGCATGGGTCCAGTCAACGACCTGCCCGCCGTGGCCCGAGCCCGGTCCCGCAAGGAGAAGAACAAGCTGGCCTCGAGGTACCAGAAGCTTTTTACCGCCCTCCTACATCTTCTGCACCGAGTCAGAGCCCCGGAAACTTTCTGTTATTGATTTATGAGGCATGAGTGGGAATTTTGAGAGGTTTTCTGTGTTTTTAAATAGTTGGCAGAAAAGACAATCCTGCAGGGCTCTGTGGTTGAGTGTGTGCAGTCTTTAGCCTTGTCAGGATTGGTTTTCAAATATGTTGTGCATTTAATGGTTGACCCTCTAATGCTGTTTCTGGAGGCCGTGGACAGAGAAGAACACAGCGAGGAAAACATCTGTGTGGAGTTTAAGGCATTAGTTAAACTGACTTGATCGAAAATCTGAGGAAATTAGTCTGCCCAGTGCCATTTACTTTTGTTTTGAAATGTCAGGAAAGATTTTATTTCAGCTGTCTACGAAAAGGGTGTCAAACATGTGGCCCGTGGGCCAAAACCGGCCCTCCAGAGGGTCCAATCCGGCCCGTGGGACGACTTTGTAAAGTGTAAAAATTATAGAGAAGACATTAACTGCAAATTATACATTTTAAAAGCTTAAATTTAAAGTCATTTGTAGATCCTGACAAGTTGTTTTGATCATAAAGTAAAATACTAGATTGTTCTTTGTTCTTTGTCATTTTGTGTCTTGCTTGTGGCGTTTGTCTCATTTTTTTTGTCACTTTGTAACTTTTTTGTCTAATTTTTTTGTCTTTTTTGTGTTTTGTATCGTTTGTATCATTCTTTGTCATTATGTTTCTTGCTTTTGCTGTTTTGTGTCTCGTTTTTGTCGTCTTTTGTCATGTTTTTGTCAGAGTTTTGTCATTTGCTTCACGTTTTTATTGTTTTTGGCATTTTGTCTTTCCTTTCTGTCTCGCTTGTGTTTTTTTGTCTTATTTTTCTCATCTTGTGTTTTGCTTTATTTGTTGTTTCTTTTTTTTTGTCCCGCTTGTGTCATTTGACCTTTTTTTTTTGTCATTTTGAGTCTCGTTTTTGTAATATTTTGTCTTGTTTTTGTTGTTTTTTGTCTTTCTTTTGTCTTTTTTGTTGTTGTTTTGATTGTAAACTAAAATACTAGATTGTTCAGTTCCAGATACCTGCGCATAAATGTTTTGTGCCTTTGTAGATACTCTGTGATCTTTAACTTGTAATGCACATGTAAACAGGAAAAGCACTCAGAGAGCACAGTACTCTGCGAAGGCTGCTCAGTCGTATGATTTCTGATCAACAACAACATAGAATGTGGCCATTTAGTAAAGGCGTACCCACAAACAAAATGACCTTACACTGAGCACAGGCGTGTGTTCACACGTGTACGTTATGTATAGATACCGACTCAGGAACACCCTCACAATTTAATCAATCGTTCCTTGTATCATTTCCGATGGATAAGTCTGCATCATGACCTTTAAAAACCTTCCTCAGAAGAAGCTGCCATAATATGCTTTTATACATTTCAAGATATTTAAATACGTCCCCACGAAAAACACATATAACGTTGTTGGCTTTTTAATGGGTTCAACTTGGACATTATTATGAAAGAATAAGTGAAAGAAGGATGGAGGGAAGCAGGATGAAATGCTGAATAGGAGGAAATCAGGCAGGATTGAGGAGGCAGACGAGGAGTTAGATGTGGAGGAAAAGATGGGTCATGTGAAGTTCATCTGTGCAGGGAGGAGGGAGTGTTCAGAATCCAGGACATTATTACAGGCAGTTTAAAGAGGAGAGGGGCTTTGGGAATATCTTGTTATTCCAAACATATATTAAACACGACACAAACGCACCATGAAATAGAAAGTTGACAAGGAAACAAGACTAGAAAGATAAAGACAGAAGCAGCGAGGGGAGAGGAGGAAGTGTGTCTTCCACTCATACGGGAACATGGCCGAGTTCATGCTCTAATTTAATATGCAGGAATTTCTCCTGTGAAGATTAGCTTTTTCTATACTGTCATACTTGTGGCTGCCAGTGTTAGCCTTGGGATTATCCTGACCGCTTCAAGACCTTCCCTCTCTTTCTTCTCCGTAATCACGCTCGCATTGTTCTTAGCAGTGACGCCTGTAGCTTCACTTAACGCTCCAAGATCAAGTCCTGCATGCCGACCTGCTGACTAGTCCGAACAGGAATGCGCTAACTTTTTGGAAATAATTGCTTGCTTTCTTTGTGAGGTGAATGCCATCGATTTCACCTCAGTGTGTTAAAGGCTGTTTAACTCAGTGGTGCTTTGAGGTTTAATCTTCGGATGCACCGATAGCTCTTCTGGTTGCGGCAGATGCACAAAAGCTGAAGGCTCGATTCCTCACAGGGCTACATGCTGCATGTCATCCCTCCCACGTTCCCTTTCATGTCTGTCTTCAGCTGCCTCTCAACAATAAAGGCATGAAAAGGCCAACTGATAATTAAAACTAGAGTCTTGAGGTTGAAAATAGGCCTCCATGTCCCCTTTTTTTTGTTTTCCAGTCATTTCCTTCATTAGTTTTTCGTTTAGCTTAGCCAAAAGACTGGCTGTAGGTCGAAACAGTTCAGTCACAGTGCTGAATGGTTACACTGCATGCCACGCACACGAATGTTCAAAAGTTTTTAGTCACTTAGAAATGTCCTTATTTTTGAAAGAAAAGCAGAAGATTTCATTAAGTGAATGATAAAGCCAATCTAGGCATTGTTAATGTGGTAAATGACTATTCTAGCTGGAAACGGCTGATTTTTAATGGAATATCTCCATAGAGGTACAGAGGAGCATTGCCAGCAACCATCACTCCTGTGTTCTAATGCTACATTGTGTTAGCTAATGGTGTTGAAAGGCTAACTGCTGATTAGAACACCCTTGTGCAGTTATGTTAGCACATGAATAAAAGTGTGAGTTTTCATGGAAAACATGAAATTGTCTGAGTGACCCCAAACTTTTGAACAGTAATGTAGTTTTTTTTTTTTCTCATGGCTTTATTTCCTCCAATGCTTTTCATGTTCCTGTTCATAAATCCAGGGCCGGGTACAAACACCACTTTTGTTTTTCAGTGCCACACAGAACAGACGCCTAAAGGACCATGAGGAGTTGTTAGACTGCAGTCGTCTTTGTCCTAAAGACACAGTTGTTAGCTTCCACCATGTGATTTGCTGCTAGGTTCATCTCTAAAGAAAGTAAAGCCTTTGGTTTGCATAGGCTTCCAGAGATCCTAAAGACAAACCTGCTGAAAGAAGCTTTTAACTTGGTGAATGTATTTTTCTTACCTCAGGCAGCCGCTGTTTTTTTTTTTTTTTTTTTTAACTTTCAGTGCACCAATTAAATCAATTTGCAGCTGCAGGTAATCCATCACAATGAACAGCATGGCTTCTGTGGGGCTATTTTTAGATTCGCATTGAGAGCTGGGTCTGTTTCAAATACTCTATACCTCCATAATCACATACACAAATCTAAAAACCTGCGGTACATGTTGGAACATCATCAGTACTTTGATTAGAGACAGTTTTGTGGTGGCGTGGTCGTCCACATCGTCCTCAAACCAGCAGGGACTGTGGTACAAAAAGAAAAACCTGGCAGAGGCAGAACCCAACATGTGGAGGGAATATTTCTGTCCAGCACTACTGACCTGCAAGTATTTAGTTTCCTCAACTTTCATTTAGCTGACTCATAGCTGCAGGAAAAGAGAAATTCTCTGGAAAGAATAGTCCCAGTGAGATGCATTAATATTTAACACGCATTGATTGTTTCACTCTCAGCTGCCTTTTTTTCCACCAAATACTCCGAAACCAAGCCGGCTGTATCCCTTCGGTGCCACGGTGTCAAATGGTGCTTCAGAGGGGTGAGGGAGGTTTCCAGTCAATCTCCCTCACAGTTTGGAAATACATCCTCCACTCATCGCTCTCCAGCTGCTCTCAGCGTGACTCCTGCCGACTCCTTAACAGGATCGTGTGGAGAACGGGAATGCCAGAGCAGCGTTTCCTGTTCCACAGAATGACGGTGTTTTATTTTCCTCTGTTTTCAGGGCCTGCCGGCTGAAGAAGAAGGCCCAGCACGAAGCCAACAAGATCAAGCTGTGGGGGCTCAACCAGGAGTACGGTCAGTGCTGGACTCATACGTTTAAGGTTGAAGGATTCTGTCCTGCCTAACCACTTTATTAAACCTTTTAGAATTCCTTCAATAAGAACTCAAAAAGAGCATGTTTGTGAATAAGACATTTTATCATGATTGGATGGATTTGTAAAACATGAAACAAGGAAAGCACTCAGAGGGCGCAGTACTCCACCAAGGCTGCTCAGTCGTCTTATTTCTGACGCATGAAATCTTTAACATTTTTGTGGAAATCACTGCAACATAGAATGTGGTCATTTAATATAGATGTACCCACAAACAAAATGACCTTCACGTCACTTGGTCACGTTCCTTGGCAGAGTAAAAAGGTTTTTGTTCAGCTCACTGAAGCTATGGTTTTAGTAGCCGTTCCGCTTACGTTTGTTTTCAGCTGGGTTTCCTGCAGTGTTTTGTATAGAAGGTGCACCACATTATGCCTGAAGTAGCACACCTTTGCTAACGATAGAAGAAATGATTATACTTTAATGGAATATTGCATGAAATATCACTTTAAATAGTAAATTTACTGGTTAAGCCAATTGCAATGCCACAGAACAAACGTACACTACCGTTCAAAGGTTTGGGGCCACTTAGAAATGTCCTTATTTTTGAAAGAAAAACATTTTTTTCTCGTGAAGATAACATTAAATGAATCGGAAATCCAGTCTAGACATTGTTAATGTGGTAAATGACTTTAATCTAGCTGGAAACGGCTGGTTTTTATTGGAATATCTCCATAGGGGTACAGAGGAACATTTCCAGCAACCATCACTCCTGTGTTCTAATGCTACATTGTGTTAGCTAATGGTGTTGAAAGGCTAACTGATGATTAGAAACCCTTTGTGCAGTTATGTTAGCACATGAATAAAAGTGTGAGTTTTCATGGAAAACATGAAATTGTCTGAGTGATAGCAAACTTTAGAACGATAGTGTAGGTTCTCTCAACAAGAATACCCAGTTTTGATTCTGCCATCCATGCAGCTTTTGATGTCATCCAGTTCCCCATGCTAGCATCTCATTCAAGACATTGAATTTGCAGAAACTGCTGGCACGACAACAAACATTTTGTTTGAAGTAATGATGCTCTTTAAGACAGTTAACCCATTTTAGTTTGTAAAATTTGGCTCTGAAAGTCTAGTTAAAAAATTAACTGAGCTGCTGTTTGCAGACAGTTTCGACTGTCATGGAGTTAACCACCGCCACAAGCCCTCACTAAATGATATTTTTTTATAACATACATCCCATGGTGAGTTTATCCATGCCATCTCAGTGGCACTGGGTCAGATGTGGTAGCATAGTTCATACAATAGCTTTAAAGAGGTTACATTTATATATAGTAATGGGAACGCATCCAGGTGCACAAATATTATTAGCTGAAAATCCTGCTGTGAGGCTGTGAAATTAAAAAACCTTCCTAATAAAAAAAACTTAATATGACAGAGAAATACATTGCCCTTGGACTTTTACTCAGACTGCAGTAAAATAATCTGTGATGAGCTCAGGATTCAACCAGAGGACAGCTGCTATGTAAGTAATAATTTAACTGCAGTTGATAAACTCTGTCTGAGGTTAGGAAAAGTGCACAGTGTCATCTGCCGTTCAGTCTTGATCAGCCGTGTCCTCCATGTTTTTTACACACTTGCTATTATTTTAGCTTTTGTCTTTCATTTGTTGGTAGCTCCTTGATCCTTTATGTGCTATCCAGTCTCGCTCCCTTCTTCTCTGTGGTAGGTTTGTCTGAACGATGCCATGAAGAACAAGAAAAGCACTCAGAGCGCAGTACTCCACCAAGGCTGCTCAGTCATTGTGTAATTTGTGGAAAAATTTGTGACAGAAATCATAACAACATAGAATGTGTCCATTAATATAGATGTATCCACAAACAAAATGAGCTTGTGCTGAGCACAGGTGTGTGTTATGCATGTGTACGTTATGTACGGATACCGAATCGCGTGACCTAAACATGTAGCGGGTGACGGGAATTGATGGGACTCAGAAACACCCCCACAATTTAATCAGTTGTTCCTTGTATCATTTCTGACAGATAAATCCCAATAAGTCTGCAGAGGTGGATTTGTTGCAGGATCGCGATCATGTGATCATCAGCAGACAGCTGATGTAGCGTTCGCTTGTTGTCATAGTTACAGTGACAAAGTGACAATCTCACAATGATGCAGAAATCTTTAATAACTCCGTGGTTCCAGACTATAAGCTGCATCACTGCCAAAATCTAATCATTTGGTCATTGTGTCATTTCTGACCTTCCCTGAAAATTTTCATCCAAATCCGTTAGTCCGTTTTTGAGTAATGCTGCTAACAGACGGACAGACAAACCAACGCCAATCATCACATAACTCCACCGTTCCTCGGAGCAGGAATAATACTGTAAAAGTGGCTAATGTCTGATGATAGAATGGCATCACTTAAACAGGTTGATGACGATGGGACACCGTGGTCGTGTTGTTGTTATTGCATTAGTCTGTAGTCCGCTGCAGACTGCTTAGACCTACTGGGTCTTGAACACAGGACCTCTGGGGCTGTCCTATAGTGTCTGCCACCCTGGACGCTGGCAGCTGATGCTTTTAGTCCTTTGGGTGGCTGGGTGGAGCCTCTGTAAAGCAGCCTTATTCCAGCTTTGTCATGTTCCTGGAGTAGTTTCTGAGCAGTTGCAACAAGACGATCAGCATCTGCCATCGGCTGTAATGTTGTATCAGGTCGGTGTAGACATGGACACAGATATCAGGCGTCTTCTACAGAAACTGAACAGTGGTTTTCATGATGTTTGATTGATTGATAAAATGTATTTTTAAGCACAGCAGCAAAAATCACAACAGAGATTAATGACTTTTGTTGGCTGTCCTCTAGCATACAGCAAATAACTGCAGAGTGGTCAAGCCGACATGTTCACAATATAAATATAAACTACGAATCAAGCTAAAAGACCGTGGAACCATCTTTTCAAGACACTGTGATGACGCTCTGTTTAAGAAGCCAGTTTCGTGCGGTAAGCTGATAGTAACAAGACCACTGAGGAGCATGTAAACACTCTGAGGGAAAACCTGAGAAGTGTGAAGTCACCTCTTTCCCGATAATCAACACCTCGACTCTGCCAAATCTGTCAGCCCAGTCCTGCCTACCTCCTCCTCCTCCTCCTCAGTTCCACCTCTTCCAACTTCACCAGCATCCAACTTGCTTTGTCCTTTTCTTCTCTGAATTTTTTAGCATTCCAGTCATTCCTGATCCCAGCCCTGCATTTCATTGCAAAGGCTTTAGTCTTGGCTCCCACAAATTTTTGTCCTCCTGGCAAGAAGCCAAAATACACAGGGCTTAACCTCACACATTCCCCTGCTTCCTCTTTCTCTTCGCTCCCTCATCTCTTCATGCGACTCTTTAAAAAAAATAATAATAATATTAATAATTCTCTCCCATTTGCTCGCTGTTTCTGTCCTCTCTCCCATCAGTGGAATTTGCATCTATACAAAACACACTTTACATACTTAGCCGCGGATTCAACAGGAAACTTCAAACAAATGGGATGCTGGCATCAGGCCAGCGCTTTGAAGCCTCCAGAGTGTGTGTGTGTGTGTGTGTGTTCCAGATTTTGTGTGTGTGTGTGTGGGGGGGGGGGGTGCGCAGCTGGTCAGACCCACTGTGGTCCTTCGCCCACACACACACTCCCTGCTGAGACAAGAGCTGGACAAAAGAGAAATCGCATCAATACGAGAATAATGCACGCTGACAGAAGGGGTGTCATGGCAGCATTGGGTCACATGAGCTCACAAGGGGAGGATCACAGCACGATGATTCACACCTTCAGCATCAGAGTTGAGCCTCAAACAATTTATGTTTGGCAGATGGACAGATAGCTCATGTGGAAAAATTACTACCGATAAAAAGTCTGAGGTCACTTAGAAATGTTCTTATTTTTGAAAGAAAAGCAGTTTTTTTTCAATGAAGATAACATTAAATGAATGATAAATCCAGTCCAGACATTGTTAATGTGGTAAATGACTATTCTAGCTGGAAACAGCTGATTTTTAATGGAATATCTCCATAGGGGTAGAGAGGAACATTTCCAGCAACCATCACTCTTGTGTTCTAATGCTACATTGTGTTAGCTAATGGTGTTGAAAGACTAATTGATGATTAGAAACCCTTGTGCAGTTATGTTAGCACATGAATAAAAGTGAGTTTTCATGGAAAACATGAAATTGTCTGAGTGACCCCAAACTTTTGAACAGTTGTGTATGTCAACTTTAACTAGTATAGAGCAACCTTCACTGCTTTAAAGCAATTTTAACTAATATAGAAGAATTGTAGCTAATATAGAGCAACTTTAACTCATTTAAAGCACCTTTAACCAATACAGAGAAATTGTAACTATTATAGAGCGACTTTAACTCATTTTTGAGCAACTTTAGCTAATATAGAGCATCTTTAATTATTATAGAGCAACTTCAATATTGAACAACTTTAACTAATAATATCAACTTTACACAAGATACATGAATAAAAGTGTGAGTTTTCATTGAAAACATGAAATTGTCTGGGTGACCCCAAACTTTTGAACTGTACTGTGTGTGGCCAGGGCTGTAACCTGAAGTTCCAAGCAAATTGTGTGGCCATGAAAAGGTTAAACGCTGTAGTTTGAGTTGTATGAGGTGAAGAAAAAAAACTTTAGCTTCAGTGGTGTTGGCACAAATGTTGAAAAATCATTGCAGATGTTCTCCATCAACTTTCAGATAAAGAATTCCAGCTTTGGTATCATCTTTCTTACGCACTGTGCCGATTTTTTTTTTTTTTTTACTTTGTTTACAGAAAACCTGTTGGGGGCTCTGCTGAGGATCAAGGAGGTGATCAGACGACGGGTGGAGAGCAGCGAGGAAGAGGACACAGACGAACGAGGGATGACCCAACGCCTGGAAGACATCCTCAGAGAGTCCAGCGGTGAGAAACACACTAACATCATTAATTAGTAGTTAGCGAGTTTAAGGCGCTTCACTGTCATGGCTGACCTCACTAGCATGTTAGCTACACTGTGTTCACTGAGGATAAGCAATCTGAGCCACCTCAACAGGGAATCTAGTGAATAATCTTACATGATGCACTCCTGTTCAAGTGTTTGGGCTCACCCAGACAATTTCATGTTTTCAATTAAAACTCCTAAAACACTTTTATTCATGTGTCTCGTGTTGATATTATTTGTTAAAGCTCCTCTATATTAGTTAAAGTTGCTCTATATTAAAGTTGCTCTATATTATTAAAAGTTCCTTTTAAGGAATTGAAGTTGCTCTACATTACCTAAAGTTGCTGTGAAGGAGTTAAAGTTGCTCTATATTAGCTAAATTTGCTATATATTAGCTAAAGTTGCTCTATGTTATTCAGAGTTGCTTCATATTTGTGAAAGTTGCTCTGTATTACCCAAAGTTGCTTTAAAGGAGTTAAAGTTGCTCTATATGAGCTAAAGTTGCTTTAAAGGAGCAAAAGTTGCTCTGTATTGCTTAAAGTTGCGCTATATTAGTTAAAGTTGCTCTATATGTAAGAAAAACATTTCTAAGTGACCCCAAACTTTTGAACAGTAGTGTACATGGGCCATAAAACTCCTTGATTTAAAATGTTTTCTTTATTGTCTGTATTTTAGTAGTTCTGTGGATTAATTTTGTTTTTGTGACCGCAGAGTTTACATATAAAACAAGAACTATTCTGACACGTTTTCCCTCAAGTTTTGTTTTGCTCTAAGAGTCATTCCTGTCTCCCGTCTTTTCTTTCCGTCATTCTGCCCCTATTTGTTTCCGTGATGCCTTCAGGTCCCTTGGTTGCTGGGCGGACCAAAGACTTTGTGCAGAGGATTTTGGCAGCGAGCGCCGGCAGTCAAAACCAGCGTAAAGATCCCCAGCAGGGAGGAGATGAGGCGGCGGAGTAAACCTCATCCAGGTCCCGTCTTCTTCCACGCCCTCCCCTCCCAGCACCAACCTGACCCGACCGAGCTTCTGCACGCCGTCTCCACTCACACAGAGAGCGACGAGACGGAGAGGTGGAGAGGCTGGGGAACAAGAGGAGGAAGGAGTAGCCGAAACAAAATGGTGGTAAATTGCCACCTTGCTCCCGGTCCTCTCCAAACAGCAGCTGTCTTCACCGCTCTGTCTCTGCAGGCTGCACCACAACCACCGCCAGGCCAGAGCTGCTGCTGCTGCTGCTGCTGCTGCTGACGTCTCTTGTGTTCCGTGTTCTGTCCGTGTGCGTGTGCGTGCGTGCGTGTAACATACTGTATGAGCGTGCATAGTGTTCCTCTTTCCCTCCGTGTGCTGTATTTGTATCCCATTGTGCCTATGAATAGACATTGCACTGTTTTGTAGATGGTCGTAGTTGTCGGCAGGGGACCGGTAGTGAGCCGAGGGCGAGGGGGCATTTGAGGATAGAGGAAGTTCTAAAATAAGGAAGTGGGAGGAGCCCGAGCCTGGAAAACAAAGAAGCGGGTGTGTGTTTTTTTTGTTTGGCTGGGCTCCTGCAGAAGCACTGCATACCATTTGGATTGCATTGGCATCTGAAATGTCAGTACGTGTTGCGATACACAACAAATGATAGAGTCCTGATGTCAGACCAACTGTTAACGGAAACAACAGCCCTCTGCTTGTTGTGGAAAAGTCCTTGGAGCTTTAATAGACCCATTCTTTACCATCCCCTTCACCCCCATCAAAATGTAAGCAAAGTTTAAAAACGAAAGAGAAAACTGCACCTTAATTCAAACTGACCAAAGATGTTGCTGAACCACTCGGACACCAAAACCTCTCACCGCTTCAGATGCTGCCAACCATTAACATGTCATTAAGTTTTGCATAGTGAGGGATGAAGTGACTGATTGTTGTCATGTTCACCCGCGTGCATCCTTCAAAGATCATTGATTCCCTTCATGTAAATGCACTACCACCGCAGATCTATGAGGCCGTGGTGTGGCAGGAAGGAAAGGGCTGACGGGTCATTCTCGGGTCAGCCTTCCAGCTCTGCAGCCTGGCGCTCCTTCACTTCGTCTGCAGTGGCTTTACGTTCACCCACAAAAGGGAAGTGTCCTCAATGCCTTCCCCAAGCCCTCTCCTCAACCCCTGACCTGATTATGTAGCGCAACTTCCTGAATTGCAATGACAAATAGAGAAAAACACTTGTAGTTCTAGACAGCAAATAAGTCTAATTTGTTTAGTTTTTGAATGATTTCTGTTGTTGTTTGGCGATGCCACAGCCCACAAAGTGGGTGTCAGTCTTGAGAGTTTTGAAATCTGCCTTTCTTCTGTGGTCTTTGCTTGAAGCTGTAGACCAACTTGTCCACGCTCTCTAAATATTGTTGGACGTAAAAAAAAGTCAAGGACCCTTTGAATTGCACTGTGGTAAGAGCAACCAAGCACCTTCAAAGAGGGCTTTAGATCCTCCAAAAGAGAAAAAAAAAACTCTTGGCACCTTTTTCTAAAGACAGAGAGAGACTTGAGGATGCCCGGCGCTTTGTGACCGACTGGTGGTTTCGGTTTGTTGCAGTATGGTGCTACTATATGTTAAAACATTTTAAAAAGCAATGCAAACCTGCGTGGAGGCATCAGGCAGTAACTGCTGACTGGGTTTTGGCCTGCGAGCACGTCCTGTTGTAATAGGCAGTTTGTTTGCATAATGACGCCTTTCTAAAGTGCCTGGAGCTTAAAGCCACAGGGACCTGTGTTATTATGCCTGATCTCAAATCCAATTACAAGGTAACCCATGACTACTGCTCCAAGCTCGGCCTCGCTTGACTTTAGTTGGAAGGGAAAAAAAAGTACAGGCTGTGTAGGATATTATCACTGATTCAGCCAAAAACAAGTGAGCCAAAATATTTTCCTTTCAGATTGAACCTACACATGGAAACAGTAGCTGGTTTCTGTGAACATCAACTCTGGGAAACATACATGGAGGAGTGGCTGTTAGCTGAGCTGAACACTTTTGTTTTTCAACCTTGACGAGCTCCCATCTGGGCTGCGTTCCAAAGCTGCTGTTCTATAACACACTGTTCTCCTCCTATGGAAAATCCATTTCCTGTTTGGCCCAGGAGAGGAGGAGTTGACCTTGAACCTTGCCGTCCTGGAGGTCTTGCTTGCGGTCATTTTGAAAGCTGTGGAGTGCTGGGGTGTTTAGTGGTGCTCCGGTTTCAGTATCCTTTTCATTCTGGGAAGTGTTGCTCATGAGCATGAAGCTGTACTGTAAACAGAGGATTCCTGTCGCTCAGCTGGAATGGTTTTACCGTGGAAGTCTGCTGCTGGTGAGCAGAGCTTTTAAGCTCTGATGCCAAACACAGATAGTCTGCGGCTTTGCAAAAAAATAAAGATGCAGCAGCAGGAGGCTCTGATGTCACTGCGGCCTCGTAAATGTTACCACAGAAACCCCATCAGGGTTTCATGTGATCGTTTTACAGAAGAGAAAGACGGATTGTCGAGGACAAACTCATTACTGCCAGCCTGTTTGGTTAAAGGTGTGCGCTACACTTTCTCTGCTGCTTACCTCCCTCCTCCCACTTTGTCTCCAGGGTTAGGAAGCTGGCGGCGCTGCCAGCAGAGTCACAGGATCTCATGCTGGCAGCGGCTCGTGCAACAAAAAAACAAAAAGAGACGAAACAACAGAAAACAACTGTACATATCATTGAGGTTTAAAATGTTCTACAACCCATCTGTCATGTCAGACGAAGGCGATGGGTTTAAGAGAGATTCCCCTTTGATTTCACAAGTTTGTCCAGATATTTTCCTTCCTCCAAAGCAGTGTTATGTAACGCAAAACACCATCTGCTGTGTACATTCATCTATATGCCAAGAACTGAACTGAGGAGAAAACTGTTGTGACACAGTGAATTCCTGCCTCAGATCCAAACAGCAAACAAGACATGACAGCAGATTTAATGCAACTTGTGAGCTCATACACGAGCTTTAATTGATACTGTAGCATTCACCCTTTTTCTAAAAACATACATTGACACTTTTGAGTCAACATGGAATATCCCTTTAACTGTAAAGCTTTAATGGGGAGTGGCCAGGCTTGGCAAGGTCACTTGTCTCTGCTCACATTCCTGATTCAGTTTCCCAGAAAGTCTCTGTTTATGTGCACCTGGAAGCAGGAGGCAGGAACTGAAATGACCCAAAGACGTCAGCTGTCTGGTCACTTCTCTGTAGCTGTTTTCGTGATCCTGGCTCAGGTCAACCAGGGAAGCGCTGACGTTTAAAGAACACAAAACTAATTCTCTCAGCTTACAAATTTGGCCAGCTCTGACCTAATATGGACTATGACTCTGCATAAACTGGACGATTCTTATCTGAGTTTCTTCCTTGTTGGGTGTCACCGTCTGCTGGAGACACAGAGAAGTAAACAGCCGTCCTCTGATGTGGCCGTTGGGGTTTTCAGAGAAAGTGAAAGTTTGTTTGAAAGGGGAAGTTTTGAACTGATCTCTGTCTGCATGGTAAAAGCTGCTGAGGGGACAGTGATGGGTGGAAACTGTGCACCAACAGAACAGATTTAGCTCACAATCTGCTCTGGATGTCTGTTATATTAGTGAGGCTGCTAATGAACACATCTGGCAACAAGAAAAGAACTCGGAGAGCACAGTACTCCTACAAGGCTGCTCATTCCTCCATATGGCATTGTCAGAAATGCAGCATTTTTTATTTATCTTTTATTGATGATCAGAAGTCACAGCAACATAGAATGGTTCCATTTAATACAGACGTACCCACAAACAAAATGACTTTTTGCTGAGCACAGGTGTGTGTTATGCATGTGTACGTTATGTACGGATACCAAATCGCATGACCTAAATATGTAGCAAACAGCAGGAATTGATGGGATTTAGAAACACCCCCACAATTTAATTAATTGCTCATTGTATCATTTCTGACAGATAGGTCCTGATAAGTCCGCAGCGGAGGATTTGTAGTGGAATCACAATCATGTGATCGTCAGCAGGCAGCTGACGTAGCGTTCACTTGTTGTCATGGTTACAGTGACTCCGTGCTGCTATCTCACAATGATACAGAAATCTTTAACAAATCCGTGGATCCAGACTATAAGCCGCATCGCTGCCAAAATATAGTCACTCGGTCCTTGTGTCATTTCTGACTTTCCCTGTAAATTTCATCCAAATCTGTTGATCCGTTTTTGAGTAATGTTGCACACAGACAGGCAGACAAACCAATGCCAATTGTCACATAATAATGACAATTATAACTTCCTGCGTGCAAATGTCTACTGGATGCGTGATAGAACAGCTCACACTGGATCTGATTGCCTTGTGAAACCTGAAATTCACTTTGTTTGTAAGTGCTTGGATTCTGACATAAATGTCATATTTATTGATGCATTACTGAATTTGAGAATGGTTCTTCTCCCACTGCACATTATTTCAGAAATACGGATTAAAAATGACTAAAAGATGGTGTGCTGCTGTGCGCCGTAATTAAGCCAACAGAATTCCATCTGCAGAGCAAAATAAAATCACTGCAAATGTCTATTCAATATGCTTTTAAAACACAGTAGAAAATGTAATTGATATCGAGGAAAATAGCTGCTGAAGGACATACTGCTCTGAAGTGCTCTGCTTTAAAAGGCCTCCAGTGGATATCTGAAGTGCAAAGACATGATGAAATTATTCAACAGCAATTCTGATCATCACAAAGGTAATTTAACAAGCAAACAGTACAGCTTCTGTGGACAGGATTTGCTGCATTTCTCTGTTTTTATCTGTGTAAATTGAATATCTGTGGAAGGTTCTCAATTTGGCTCTCATTTTCTACTATTTTCAGACATTTTCTAGACTGAATAATCAGTAGATGAGTAGAATGTGAGCGTCCTGGGTGGCTTGAAAGATTTGACATTTGACTGAAAGATGCATTGTCCCCATGCTGGTATGTTTGGGTTACCTGCTTGGAGACGTTGGTGTTGGAGGCAGAAACGGTTCACTTTCCCCAGCTTTCCTGGTGTGTTTTTGGTGGAGGCGCTGAGGCGTGGTGGGCGTGGCGGCGCTGAATAGACCCATCAGTAAGCCTACACTGGTGGGACGCTGCTGACCTGCGGGTGCCCGTCCCCACTCTGCTCCAGTGCTCACATTGTTGGAGACACTCAGGCTTCTCCGGTTTCAAAGGCGACAGGCCTCCAGGCAGAGGAGGCCGGGGAAGCAGCACTTAGCCGGGGCCCCTGAGTAGTTTATCCGAAACCTTTTAATCCCCGCCGCCCCCTCCACCCGCTGTCACTCTCTGACAGCTTCAGAGGACTTCAGTCGCTGCACCTCCATGCCCTCGCCTCCTTTGCCACTGACCTGGAAACCTCCATCTGATGAGGGGAAGGTGTCAGTCTCGAACCTGCGGGTCGACGTTTGGTTTGCGGCTAGCTCCAGTTAGCACCTCTCATGCCTTATCATTACGTTTAAATCACAGAACTTAACATCTGCCTCTGCAGAAGATTAAAACCCACAAGGTTGCTTACAGACCCTGAAAACCCATTTCCTTAATCAGCTTCTTGCTAAGAACAACATGGGTGCACCATGTTCTGCCAAATTTAGAGCAGTTTAATTATATTGCAAGAGATTATACTATACAGTGGGATAGAAAAGGCTGGATCGGTGCATCACCAGTGAATAGCATTAATTGAGATAAACAAACCTAATTACATTTTGTCCAGGAAGAGAGATACCACAGTTTTAATGTTTAAAGGATTAGGGGAATATTCTTTTTCGTTTATCTTGCCGAGAGTTGTATAAGAAGGCTGACACTGCTCTCATATTTCCCATTGAAGCCACAGCCAGCAGCCAGTTAGCTTAGCTTTGACTGGAAACCAAAATCTGCCCACCAGCACCTCTAGATCTCACTAATTGATACGCTGCATTTCATTTGTGTAATCCTGCAAAATAGAAGCGTAACCTACGCATGTACTACTGTTCAAAAGTTTGGGGTCACTTTGAAATGTCCTTATTTTTGAAAGAAAAGCATTTTTTTAAAGAAGATAATGTTAAATTAATTAATAATCCAGTCTAGACATTGTTAATGTGGTAAATGACTATTCTAGCTGGAAATTTTTAATGGAATATCTACATAGGGGTACAGAGGAACATTTCCAGTGGACTAATCATGTTGAAAGGATAACTGATGATTAGAAAACCTTTGTGCAGTTATGTTAGAGGAAAACATGAACTTGTCTGAGTGACCCCTAACTTTTGAACGGTAGTGTACTCACATGTACTTAGCCTTTCACTCCAGCAGTCTGTGGATATTTGCATGTCGGTAGCAGCCCATGGGTGAACAGTGGGAGGCCAGAGATCTGAAACACAGATGCTTAGTTCTTTGTTGCAGATGTAATGATGATAAACTGGCAGCTGAGACGCACCTCGTGGCTTTAACCAAAACCAAGTCAGTCGTTTCTGTCCAGAGTCGAAACCAAAGGCCAGTCGTTGACATGAGCAGGAAAAGAAAAAGTCTCACTAGATATGAAACAATACTTTGGTATCCGAAAGAGAAATCCTGTGGAGAGAGTAAAGGCTGGATAATCACATCCCCGCTGGTTCTTTAATCTGTCTGAAAACACGCTGAATGATGGGAAGAAAGGAAAACCAAGAGACGAGCAAACATTCCACAATGCCATGTCATATACTGTACAGCAATCCTTTCTCCTCCTCCCTCTTCCTCCCCCTCTGTCTGTCTCTCAGTAACCCAGTAATCACAATACTACAGTAATACTTTGGACCTGTTAACACATTAACACATCTTTATGTACAACTCCTTCGTCAGTAAGTAACCTTTAAGAAAATAATACAAAAACGGAAAAAAAAATACAAGAAGTGCCGTACAAATAGAAGCCTAATATTTTTTGTTTTTGTTTTGTGTGAGTGTACTGTACACCTGTATAATGTATATTTTAATATTTATATGCAGCTGTTGTATTAAAGTATATTTTTAAAATAAAACTGGTGAGTTGTGTTCTTTTAACATGCAGCATAAAACACTGAGCTTCGTCTGTGTGTTGATGTTTTCCTTTAATAAACTCTCCATTTAATTCAGTCACTGAATATCATCTGAATCAACCTTTCTGTGAATTTTGGAACACAAAGTGATGTTTTACCCAATAACTCTGATGGAAACTTGTTAGTGTTTGCTGTTGCACACTGAGGTGAAAGTGTGACCAGTTTGAAGTGTTGCTTTTTAGCGGTTTCTGTTCACATCTTGTGGCAGGAGGCAGGATTCAGCAGCTGATAAATGATGCACAGCTCCACCAGCAGGTCTCACAGAGCTACAGCAGCAGTCATAAGAGTCGATTTTACATAACTTCCTCCTGAAGGTGAAGGTTTTTGGCGTGCACCGAGCGGCAATGACTGCCTGTGATTTTCACTGCAGGATTCAGCTCGTGGGACCTTTTAGCCCTCAGTGTTGCCTTACAAAGCGCTGTCTCCGGCTGTACGGCCTCCAACTGTCACCATCTCGACTAATTTCCTTTCCAAAATATTTGCCCTGAGCAAAACCCACTGAACCCAACTTAAAGGATTGATTCACACAAATGTGCACGAATGTTCAAAAGTTTGGGGTCTCTTAGAAATGTCCTTATTTTTGAAAGAAAAGCATTTTTTTATGAAGATAACATTGAATGAATCAGTAATCCAGTCTAGACATTGTTAATGTGGTAAATGACTATTCTAGCTGGAAACAGCTGATTTTTAATGGAATATCTCCATAGAGGTACAGAGGAACATTTCCAGCAACCATCACTCCTGTGTTCTAATGCTACATTGTGTTAGCTAATGGTTTTGAAAGGCTAACAGATAATTAGAAAACCCTTGAGTAGCACATGAATAAAAGTGTGAGTTTTCATGACATTGGGTGACCCCAAACTTTTGAACGGTAGTGTACATGCCATTTGCATTGACACATTGGTATTTAATGCAATGAAATCTATGCATTTTTAGGGGTGATGTGACTTCAGTCTACCCACCAAAGACCAGTGATGATCAGGAAGCTTTGTCAAACATGTAGTCAGAAATCAATTCTGGATCAAAAGTTGGAGTCTTCAAAAAGTTTTCAAGAAAGAGTCTTCGATGTTTACTCTATACAGAGGCTGTAAGAACCAACATGAGCAAAATCTTGAGATTTTGACTGACTACACAAAGTGTTACAGCATCTTTTAAACCGATGTAAACGTCTCCTAAACACTCCTCTTCCATTCTGGAAAGCCACAATCCAACATCTTAAGACCTAATCAGGATGTGTATGATGTCATCGTATCAAATGTTAAACTGCGTCCTCTTTATTTATTTCTGCTAGATTGGCATTAGTTCTACTTAGCTCAGCGTTATTTTGGTTTCAATTCCCGAGTGCAGACCAAGAGTGATCATGCACTTCTGCCTTACACAGGCTCCATGGGCTTCCATTGGGTTGCCTCTTTTCACAGGATTATTTAGTATATTCATAAATTCAGTTGGGCTGCACAGTGGAGTAATGGTTAGCACTTTCGCCTTGCAACAAGAAGGTCCTTGGTTCGAGTCCCGGCCTGAGCCTGGGATCTTTCTGCATGGAGTTTGCATGTTCTCCCTGTACATGCGTGGGTTTTCTCTGGGCACTCCGGCTTCCTCCCACAGTCCAAAAATATGCTGAGGTTAATTGATAACTCTAAATTGCCCGTAGGTTTGAATGTGAGTGTGATTGTTTGTCTGTGTGTGTGGCCCTGTGACAGACTGGTGACCTGTCCAGGGTGTCCCCTGCCTTCGCCCGAGTCAGCTGGGATAGACTCCAGCACCCCCTGCGACCCTAGTGTGGATAAAGCGGTGTATAGAGAATGGATGGATGGATAAATTCAGTTGACACGTTAGGTCTTCCAGTCATATCAATGGTTGTTCTATAATCTTACTTACACATCCTATTTGCCTGGTTCAGTCTTAAAATGCCACAACAGTGACTTCAGCATCCAGACACCACTGTGGCTGCACAGAAAAGCCACACTGAAAGGCAGACTTCCCTCAAAGGTGTTCATCGTGTTGCTCTCAATTCTGCACATTAAAAGTGATATAAGTAAATGTATAAAAGAAGAGCCTGAGTTCGAACGCTGCCTCCTCTCTAACCTCCAGTCACTGATTGAAGCCAACATGCTTGTCAGATTGTTCAGTTACTCCTCGGATAAAGCTCTCTGAAACATTGGGGGATGGTTGCAGGAAATCCAAAATCCTTTTACTAAAAAAACACGAGAGGTGACAGAAGCTTTTGATCATAAAACATAAACCTTTATGAGCAGATACAGCTGTCAAATCGTAGATGTTCCCTTGTTCACTTCTCATTCATGTTGGCTTAAAACCAGGGGTGGATCCAGATTAATTTTAGTTTCTCTAAAACAAACTGAAATGTTGCTATTAGTGATTTTTTAATAAATAGCAAATATGAGGCTTTTATTTTTCTGGAAGTAAAAAGAAACGTTGCTTATCTGTAGCTTCGCTAACTTAACTTTAGCTGCACTTTCACCATGTTCTAACTGATAGATCATTGTTTATGTTAAAATAGCTGCACTTCCTTTGAATATTTGGCCGTTTCTTATGTTGCTGCTGTTTCATTGCAATTATATTTTAATAACATCACTTTAAATACAGATAAATGAAAAGAAAAAAATTGGCTCTGAAATACTCAATGAACTGATGCGTCATCTAGTGTTAAACTGAATAAGAATTCTTAATAATATAAAATGTAACTGACTGAGCTGTATTAATTAAATTCAGATATTTCAATTTGAAAGAAACACAACATTGACTGAAAGATTTCAGTCAATTAAACCTTAAAGTCATTTACCTGAGAAAACCATCCTTTAATGTCTTACCTTAAAATGACCAACATTTAAAAAAATATAGCTGCAAAGTAAAAGTTTCACACTAAAGATGAATCACTGATGAACATTTAATTGCATTTACTAAATTATTATGAGGAAACAGAGATCCATTTCTAATATTTATATCAAATATGTTTATGTCTATAAAATATACTGGACATCAATAAAAATGTCTGCATAGTGAAATATATGAAGTCCATCTGCATTTATACATCATATTGATGTTTAAATAACGGGAACTGCAGCCCACGTTCCGTCAAGTTAGCAGAATTACGGATAAACAATGTTTCCAGGTTTCTCTACAAAATAAAAGCCGTGATTTGTTTTATGGAAAAATTACATGATTTCAAAAATTTGACTTTTAAGAAGGAAATCAAACTGTAATAAGCGGTAGCTAGCTGCTCCACTTGCTCTGAATATTTTTCTTCTTGTCTTTGTCAAGCCCAAACGAAAAATTAACCCATATTCTGGCTACATTACAGACAACAGCATCTATGGAGTGACCGAAAGTTAGCCGAGCTAGCGGAAGTGCTAATGAGGTCTGCTCTGGCACGGATTGTTACCGTCACACACTCGCTTTGAAAATAAATCTTCTACAAGACACAGAGCTGTAGCTCCGTTTCAGCGTGAGGTCTAATGTTTCTCTGTGTGACTGTGTCTGACTTCCTCTAATAAAACCCTCCTGTTCAGGGCAGCTGCAGCTACAATAGCTACAAGCACACTCGTCTGGCCCGATGCAGTCTTGATGATGACGTTTCACGAGTTTGTGAGAACCAGGTACGGACAGTTACGTACTGAGAAACAGTCTTCTTACCACAAAGGTACAAAGCTGCTTGTCTTCTCCTCTGGCATCAGGAAACGTCTTCAAAGCTTCTTCAAATCCAAATAAAATACAATCAAAAGATCAAACTAACGTCATTGGTGCATTCAGGTGCAGTCGGACAACAAAGTTGCGTTCAGGAGCGTCGGAAATCGGACAATCAGTAATGTAAATTTCCAACGAAAATTTTGGGGGGGCACACGGGGTGGCAAATCAGATCACAGGTGAGCCACTGCCCCTCTCTGCCCCCATGGAAGATCTGCCACTGCTTAAAACACCCTAGAAACTCACCGTCTGGTTCCTCTGGATGGCATCGCTTTGGCCTCCAGTCTTCCTGTGCAGGACCTTGGAGTTATTTTAATCAGGATGTGTCCTCTAACTCGTCCCTATAGTCATGTGCAGGAGGCCTCTCTACTTTTAGGATTTTCTTTTTGATAAACCCGACCCTGAACCATCCATTACTTATGCTGTTACAGGCGGCTTCCCATGATGCACTGAGCAACTCTCGTGCACTCTCCAGCTGTATGACCTCCAACTGTCACCATCTCGGCTAATTTCCAAAACCTTTACACCTCTGCAAAACTCACTAAACCCAACTTAAAGGGTCAATTCACCCAAATGTGCACTACCGTTCAAAAGTTTGGGGTCACTCAGACAATTTCATGTTTTCCATGAAAACTCACACTTTTATCCATGTGCTAACAGAACTGCACAAGTGTTTTCTAATCATCAGTTAGCCTTTCAACACCATTAGCTAACACAATGTAGCATTAGAACACAGGAGTGATGGTTGCTGGAAATGTTCCTCTGTATCTCTATGGAGATATTACATTCAAAATGAGCCGTTTCCAGCTAGAATAGTCATTTACCACATTAACAATGTCTCGACTGGATTTATAATTAATTTAATGTTATCTTTATTGAAAAAAACTGTTTTTCTCTCAAAAATAAGAACATTTGTAAGTGACCCCAAACTTTTTGTACCTTCAGTGGTTTTGAAGTTTATGCGGATATTTCTTAAACTGTGAAACAAACAGTGATGTAGGAAGTATTCAGATCCTTCACTGAAGTAAAAGTACTAACACCACACTGTAGAAATGTTGCTTAAAGTATAAGCAGTAAAATCTACCTCAAGCATTTAAAAAAGTACTCAATGCAGAACAATGTGTCCAGTATATTATATAATTACAGACCTGCCAACCTTGGCGAAATATTTTGCGTACCACTTAATCTCACACACGCACGCGCGCGCACAAACACACACACACACACACACACAGCTCGCGCTCATGTGGACAGGAAAAAAACTCTCGGTACTTATTTCCCTGATATGACATCGTATTTTCAACGAGAAAGTAACGTTAACAGTAGATATTTGCCAAAAGACACACACGTACACTCACGCGTGCACACACACACACACAGACACACACACCATTTTACCGTTTTAGCCGCCAGCTGCTGCGGGTGGGGGCACAGAGAACGGGGAGAGAGGCGGAGGGAGGCAGAGGACAGGAGAGAGCGGGCCAACTAGGGTTCGGCAGACTCGTTATTCTCCGCTACTCTATGATGATTGGTTGAAATTGCACCACTACACTGCTGCATCATGTTGTCAGGCATGAATATTGCACGTCCACATTTCTAACAGCACTCACAGATGTCTGCAGCTTTTTGAGTAGTTTAATGAAGCAGAGCGTACCAGCGTATTTTGATGTCAAATTGCGTACCTGCTATGCAAAATGCGTACAGGTTGGCAGGTCTGTAATTAGATTATTTTTACTCCTCTATTAAAGTCAAAACAGGACTTTACTGTTGGAGCTGTTTTTTTAAATAGTTATTTAAAAAAAAAATTTTTTTTCTTCATTGCAGTTAGTTACTCAAACATCTTCACAGCAACCAACTGTCAAAATAATTAAAAATACATTCAGATGATTAAGACAATTAAAAGCAGCACTTCATCACCTTTGTGAAGGTGAAACAATGACAATTAAAAATAGCAAAATAGCTACTTATTAATTTAGTGATTGATATATCAGTATAAACGTATTTAAGTTTAATTAGTACCAACATGTCATATTCTATAACGGCTTCTTATGTTACACACGTGGACAAAATTGTTGGTACCCCTCAGTTAAAGAAGGAAAAACCCACAATTCTCACTGAAATCACTTGAAACTCACAAAAGTAACAATAAATAAAATTTTTTTGAAAATTAAATAATCAAAATCAGCCATCACTTTTGAATTGTTGATTAACATAATTATTTAAAAAAACAAACTAATGAAATAGGGCTGGACAAAAATGATGGTACCCATAACTTAATATTTTGTTGCACAACCTTTTGAGGCAATCACTGCAATTAAACGATTTCTGTATTTGTCAATGAGCGTTCTGCAGCTGTCGACAGGTATTTTGGCCCACTCCTCATGAGCAAACAGCTCCAGTTGTTTCAGGTTTGATGGGTGTCTTCTCCAAATGGCATGTTTCAGCTCCTTCCACATATGTTCAATGGGATTGAGATCTGGGCTCATAGAAGGCCACTTTAGAATAGTCCAGCGCTTTTCTCTCAGCCATTCTTGGGTGTTTTTGGCTGTGTGTTTTGGATCGTTGTCCTGTTGGAAGACCCATGACCTGCGACTGAGACCAAGCTTTCTGACACTAGGCAGCACATTTCTCTCCAGAATGCCTTGATAGTCTTCAGATTTCATCGTACCTTGCACACTTTCAAGACACCCTGTGCCAGATGCAGCAAAGCAGCCCCAAAACATTACTGAGCCTCCTCCATGTTTCACCGTAGGGACAGTGTTCTTTTCTTCGTATGCTTGGTTTTTGAGTCTATGAACATAGAGTTGATGTGCCTTACCAAAAAGCTCCAGTTTGGTCTCATCTGTCCAAAGGACATTCTCCCAGAAGCTTTGTGGCTTGTCAACATGCATTTTTGCAAATTCCAGTCTGGCTTTTTTATGAGTTTTTTTCAGCAGTGGTGTCCTCCTTGGTCGTCTCCCATGAAGTCCACTTTGGCTCAAACGACGACGAATGGTGCGATCTGACACTGATGTACCTTGGCCTTGGAGTTCACCTTTAATTTCTTTGGAGGTTGCTCTGGGCTCTTTGGATACAATTCCAGCGATCCGTCTCTTGAATTTGTCATCAATTTTCCTCTTGCGGCCACGTCCAGGGAGGTTGGCTACTGTCCCGTGGGTCTTGAACTTCTGAATAATATGAGCCACTGTTGTCACAGGAACTTCAAGCTGTTTAGAGATGGTCTTATAGCCTTTACCTTTAAGATGTTTGTCTATAATTTTTTTTCGGATGTCCTGGGACAATTCTCTCCTTCGCTTTCTGTTGTCCATGTTCAGTGTGGTACACACCTTTTCACCAAACAGCAGGGTGACTACTTGTCTCCCTTTAAATAGGCAGACTGACTGATTATGAGTTTGGAAACACCTGTGATGTCAATTAAATGACACACCTGAGTTAATCATGTCACTCTGGTCAAATAGTTTTCAATCTTTTATAGAGGTACCATCATTTTTGTCCAGGCCTGTTTCATTAGTTTGTTTTTTTAAATAATTATGTTAATCAACAATTCTAAAGTAATGGCTGTTTTTGATTATTTAATTTTCAATAATTTTTTATTTATTGTTACTTTTGTGAGTTTCAAGTGATTTCAGTGAGAATTGTGGGTTTTTCCTTCTTTAACTGAGGGGTACCAACAATTTTGTCCACGTGTGTATGTGTGCAACGAGTAACTAAGCCATCAGATAGGTGGGTCATCCCAGAATTTTAGGACATTTTACCATCAAATTTCAAATAACCATGTACAAAACACTAAAACATAAAGTTGCTTTGGAAATTTATTTGTCCCAAAACCAAATCTAAAAATAAAATTAAAAAAAACTAGGAGAAAAGAATGTTTGAAAATATTTTTAAAAGTACCAAATTAGTCAGGAGTTTCCCCTAAAATGACATTATTCTTTTGTCCCACCTCCCTGATGAATAAACTGAATCTCAAATAAAACAGTTAAAATGAAATTTAAATCTATTTTTTGGGGTATTATTTTTTTCATTGATGTCTCTTGTTATTGTTGTAAAAAATGTAATCAAAATATTTTAAATCATTATTATGCATGGTACCCTGTCAGCATAACCTTTTTATCTGACAGAAGAAGAAAACTAACATCACCAAACAGTTTTCCAAAAGAATGAGGCGAGCCAAGCTATGTCCTCACTTCTATTTTTCAGATTTTCATAACATTGTCAGACTTCATTAAATGTCTCGCTCTTCCTCATATTATCAGGATCAGACAAATTCTTTTCACTGTTTTCCATCAGTCAGTTTGTCCTCTTGGTCAGCAGTAACAGCTAGCTAAATATCTAGCTTCTACTGCTGAGAAAAAGCTAACATTAGCATGGATTAGCAACTCTGTTACTGTGATTAGAGTAGGGTTAGTAAACAACAAATAAAACATGGAATAAAAATGGTACCACTGATGTGTAAGCTGAGCCAATCAAGCCTTTGATAGTTCATTTCCTATTATTGATGAATATGGAGCAGAAAATTGTAAAAGAGAAGGTTTATTTTTCAAAAATGTGGAAACCCAAATTTCCTCCAGTTGTGGAATAACCCTTATAGAGAAACAATCACATTCACAACTATGGACAATTAACCTCAGCATGTTTTTAATAATAATAATAATGGATTAGCTTTATATAGCGCTTTTCTGGCCACTCAAAGTGCTTCACAATGGACCCATTATTCATTCACTCACACATTCTCACTCTGGTGGTGGTAAGCTACATTTGTAGCCACAGCTGCCCTGGGGCAGACTGACGGAAGCGTGGCTGCCAATCCACGCCTACGGCCCCTCCGACCACCACCAACATTCACACACATTCATACACCAGTGTGAGAGCAGCGCTGAAGGCAAGGCAGGTAAAGTGTCTTGCCCAAGCACATGACTAGGTGAGAGCAGGAATCAAACTGATCATTGGATGACCCGCTCCACCACCTGAGCCACAGCCGACTGTGGGAGGAAGCTGGAGAAAACCCACGCATGCACAGGGAGAACATACAAACTCCATGCAGAAAGATGGACGTGAACTGTGGATCTTCTAGCTGCAGGGCGACACTGCAGACCACCAAGCACTTCAATTCACTCTAATTCTAATTTCAACCACCTCCTGTCCTGTCTGCTGTGGGAACAAACTGGCAAAGTCCAAACTTTATTCCAAAAGGATTCCTTTATTGGATTGAAATAGTTTCTGTTCACATTTATGTTCCAGGTACCTCAATTACAAACATTAAAAAAAAAATCAAGCATCCCGTTCAGTTGATTAGTCTTCAACATTGCACAATGCCCAGCTCTGGAAAAACACAGTCAACGATTGGTCCTTTGTCAGGAGTTGAAACATGAGAGAAGCAGCAGAATTACTAAAATCCACATGAGGATGGATCAGAGAGAGGTTTACAGTTCTTGATTCTTTTCGATAATAAAGTATCACTTTGGAATGCTGTTACTGATTGAGGATTCACAGGTGGAAAGTATTTCAGAAGGCTAACACGCTCCTGTTGACAGTTTGACAAGGACATGTCAGGACTCATCTGTGTCAAGACAAGAAGAAAAGAGAACAACTGTCTAGAACAGCTTTAGCTTCAATCTTACGAAGCTCTCCAACACTTTCCCTTCTCTTCTGACAACACATCGTTCGCATTAGCACCACAGTACAGCTTACAACCTGTCTTATGAAAGGATGAAGTCATCATCACTCAGTTTGATGAATCATGCCTCTGAATAGAACCAGTAAGAATAAATCGTAAATTCAAACATTTCAAAACAGTCTCCCGCTGTGGGATCAACAGATTATGAAACTCCTCAGGAAGTTTCACCAGGTGCTGCTCAGACACACATTTGCATCGTCATGGTTTGTTGGACCAGCCTGTCAGCACACAACATGACACTAAAAAACACAAACACCGGCTTCATTTTACATCTAGGAACTACAGTAGACACAGAAAATGAAGAAAACACAATCGTTTTTTAGGGTAAGGCTTGTTTTTCCTCAAAAAATGGCTTTTAAGTCGTTCATCTCACATATTGAGATCTGTCCGGTACTTTTTGCGGTGTCCCAGTAAACAAGTTTCTTCCCTTTCTCTGAGTTATTGTGTTGAAAAATCAAATGCCGTCTGCTTAAATCAGGCCTCTGGGGTCTTCATCTGCTTTCAGCGCCTCAATCCAGACGCTGAGCAGATCTCTCAGCTGAAAAGCCTCTTGGCTCCATCTCTGCTCTGATAAAAATCTGCGCTGGACGGGGGTCTTGGCAGGACAACAGTGGCGTTCAAGCATCAAAGCACAATATGAGGCCAGAGTTCTGCAGCTGAAATCATCGGCGTGTTGGATTGCTTTTGAGGAAATCCTCCCATTGGGACAGACGGAGGTGTATGAAACAGTCTTTGATGGCAGCCCACTGGGATCTCACCTCATTGCAATGAACTGTTCAGCTGCTAGATGGCGGTAACGGTCACCATGACTTGGGGTGGAACAAGGACAGCTTCATTGGTTTTCTTATTTGCAGTCATTTTGCAGTCAAGTACGCCCTACACTCCTCTAAAGGATATGGGCAAAGCCGACGGACAGATGCTAACAGTATGAACAAGTAGCTTCCCTGCTAACTTTTCTAGAAGACATTTTTTTGTGGAAAATACACACAGATGTTTATCAGTCATGATTCTGTTTGCATCGAAGCTTTAAGTTTGTGTGTTAACTAACAGCAACACAGATTGCACTGACTAGCTTGTGAAGCTAACGCCTCCAGTAGAAGTGTTTCAGAAACCATTTCTGTGAGATATTAAATGTTTGTGTCGTATACTTTTAGGGTTTATATAAATTCAATGACGCTAATGAAACCTTACAAAAATCCTTTTTAGCAATTAAGATATTTTTCATTGGATGGGTTGAAATTTGCACGTACGTTACTGTTCAAAAGTTTGGGGTTGGCCAGACAATTTCATGTTTTCCATGAAAATTCACACTTTAATTCATGTACCAACATAACTGCACAAGGGTTTTCTAATCATCAATGAGCCTTTCAACACCATTAGCTAACACAATGTAGCATTAGAACACAGGAGTGATGGTTGCTGGAAATGTTCCTCTGTACCCCTATGGAGATATTACATTAAAAATCAGCCGTTTCCAGCTAGAATAGTCATTTACCACATTAACAATGTCTAGACTGGATTTATCATTCATTTAATGTTATCTTCTCTGAAAAAACTGCTTTGCTTTCCGAAATAAGGATATTTCTAAGTGATCACAAACTTTTGAACAGCAGTGCACGTTTGGGTGAAACTGATCCTTTAACTTGGGTTCAGTGAGTTTTGCTCAGGGTAAAGATTTTGGAAAGTAAATTAGCCAAGATAGTAACAGCTGGAGGCTGTACAGCCAGAGAGAGCATTTTGTAAGGCGACACTGAGGGCTAAAAGGCCCCACAAGATGAATCCATGCACAACTGACATAAGCTGGATCCTGCAGTGAGAATGACTTTGCAGTCGTTGCCGGCCGGTGCATGTCGAGAAGTCATGTAAAATTTACTTTTATGACTGTTGCTGTAACTCTGTGAGATCTGCTGGTGGAGCCGTTGCAGCATCTTCACTGAAAAACTGCCTTTCTTTCAAAAATAAGGACATTTCTAAGCGAGCCCAAACTTTTGAACAGTAGTGGACACATTAAGGGGAAGGAGACACTTGATAGCGAGACAAATCTGAACTCACAAATGATGAACCTAGATGTCAGGAAAACACATAACGTGTTTCAGTCAAACCATTTATGAACGGATACTTTTCTTCACTCTAGACGGTCTTGTCAGGTTTTCAGGTTCAGCTCTTTCCAGACCGCTATGACGGGAGAGTTACTGTATATTTTCAATCATTAATGTGGCCTCTGTGGCTTTATAAGTCAAACAAACTTTGAATTCCATTGAAGAGATTTGGGGAAACTGAGTTTAGTGGGTGGGGCGATTAATCACAGAAAGCAGGTTTTCATACTCATCATTTTAAATATCTGTTCTCAAGTCTGACTGAAAGTAGAAAGATATGAGTCACCATGAGTCATTTAAGCGAACTGCATCGGCTTTTTCTCATCATTTTATGTTGTGGACTGGAAGCTCACAAAAACCTAAGAGAGCTGAGTGTTCGGTCCCGCAGGTTTGAGTTTTTTCTTCTAGTTGGGGACATGAAGCACCGTCTAAAGCAGGGGTGTCAAACACGTGGCTGGCGGGCCAAAACTGGCCCTCCAGAAGGTCCGATCTGGAACATGGGACGACTTTGTAAAGTGCAAAAATTACAGAGAAGACACTAACTGTAAATTGTAAATTTGGAAAACTATATATTTAAAATAATTTCTCGACGATGACAAGTTGTTTTGATCAGAAAGTAAAATAGTAGTTTGCTCCTTGTTCTTTTGTGTCTTGTTTTTGTCATATTTTGTCTTGTTTTTTTGTCTATTTTTGTCTCACTTATGTCGTTTTGATCATAAAGTAAAATACTACATCATTCATTTCCACATACTTGTGACTAAATGTTTGGTTCTTTGTAGATAAACTGTGATCTGGAAGTTGTAATGTGTAAATCATAAACTGAAGCAAAATGTTGTGGAATTATCTTATTTTTCTTAACAAATTTCCAGTTGTTCATGATGTTTTGTAAAAGCAGAATTCTTTAAAAGTAAACATTTTTGCACTAAAGCAACAAAAAAAAAAATGTAGCTGTAGTTATTTATAGGTTATTATGTTGTGATTTTACTGGTCACTGGAGATCAAATTAGGCTGAATGTGGCCCTTGAACTAAGTTTCTGAGTTTGACACCCCTGGTCTAAACGGATGGCAATGTTTAACAGTTCTTCATTCGTTACAGTTAGCATGACCCAACAAGCCACAACACTGATGTGAAACAAACCAGAATGCTCTTCTAACCTCAGCTGTGCTTTGATCTGAACCATTCACAGTTTCAGTTCCATTAGCATGCTACGTAAAGCTGTGCTCATGAAACGTTGGAGTCACTTGTAAACAACTCGTAACTGGGGTTTGTGTCAACATGTCATGAGTACGAATGAGTTGTTGCTTTTGTGAAAGCTCTGATGAATTAAATTGGACCCTTTTTAGTAAATGAGGCAGGCACTGATTTATAGCCGTATGGTTCATACAGCATCCAGGCGTGTATGTACACAATCTATGTCTCACATTGGGTGGTCCATATAAACATCTGGCGCCCGTTCAGTTAGCATACAACAAAGACGTCCTCGCTGCTGCTGCCTACTGTCGGGCCTCTGCTGCCTCTTCCTGCACTAGATTCTGGTTGTACAGAAAGTTAATGTTTTTAATGTGTGTGTTGTGTATCTGTAGCCGGGGGGGTGGGGGGTGGGGTGTTAGGGTTCCGGTTTAGGGGTCGATGGGGGGGGATTTTTGCGTTCAGGGAATGTGTGGGTTAGATTTTACCCAGAGCAACACATGAGCAGCACCAAACTAAAACACTGCAAAGAACAGTCCACTTTTCAGACTGAAACTGGCCTGGAAAAAGAACACAAACACGTCTTCCTAATGTCAGCCGGAGCCAATTACTGAACATAATGAGAACTGAAACGACTAACCGTGCAATCGTCTATCATCATCGTCCAGAAATACACAATACTCATAGATGCACACATGGGATTTGACCCTGTGCAGGGGTGTCAAACATGCAGCCTGCGGGCCAAAACCGGCCCTCCAGAGGGTCCAATCCAGCCCATGGGACGACTTTATAAAGTGTAAAAACTACAGATAAAACATTAACTCCAAATTGTAAATTTGTTAAACTATAAATAATTTCTAGAACATGACAAGTTTTTCTGATCATAAAATAAAATAATGGATTGCTCATTCTTCTTTTGTCATTTTGTGTCTCATTTTTATTATATTTTGTCTTGTTTTTGTAGTTTTTTTGTCTGACTTCTGTCATTTGTCATGTTTTTGTCGTTTTGTTTTTCATCTTTGTTGTTTTGTGTTTCCTTTTTGTCTCGCTAGTGTTTTTTCTTATTTTTGTGACTGTGTTTTTCTTTGTGTTGTTTTGAGTATCATTTTGTGTTTACTTTGCCTCACTTGTGCTGTTTGTCTATTTTTCGCTTTTGTCATTTCTTGTCTCGTTTTTGTCATTTGTCCATTTTTTTGTCGCTTTGCAGCTTTTTTATCTCATTTTTTGTCTCTTTTTTGTTTTGTGACATTTGTCTCATTTTTTTTCATTTAGTGTCTCGTTTTTGTAATATTTTGTCTGATTTTGGTCGTTTGACCATGAAATAAAACACTATATCATTCTAACAATGCTCTGCTAGCCTTTCAGAGGTTTTCTGTTATGGACCAAAGTTTTGACTGTGTTAATTTGGGTGATGATAGTTTAACTATGAGAAAAATAAAAAAAAAACCTATAAGGGCTGTAAATGAATGCGTTACTTTTGATCTGTCCCTTTAAGTGACATTTCCTGAACTAAGTCCTTAATGAGCTCATATTGCTGTATTTCCTCACCACAGGGGCCTCCTTGCTCAGCGGTGAAGATATTAAATCCCAGTTAACTGTCCAGACGGCCTTGAACTGAGAAACTAGATCCTAAATGAAATGGGTGGTAAATAAAGTTAAGTTTGATCCGGTAATGCAGGGTGAGTCTTTTCATCCAAAGTTGTTTTGAAGAGAAGAAGTGAACCCAGAGAACTGCCCGGTCTGAGGTGGGCTCTGTGTTTAAAGCTGCACAATCAAAGAATATACAAATGAGTGAGACGTCCAGGCTCGTTAAACTGCCTCTGTGCTGTGATGTTTTTCCACGGAATCAAATCCTGGGTCAGTTCTTACATCATCACTGACCAAAGTCACAAGCTGTTCTGATGACTAATTTCCATATCTGTCCTCCAGACTCTAATGTGAAGCCTCACATCACATCTCAGGGGAGGAGAGCCTCTCCCTCTTCAGCCCAGAGGAGGTTCAGGGCCTCGGCCTGCCGCTGCTCCCGCTGGTGGATCCTCCGCAGGCGCAGGATGTAGAGCAGGATGGCCAGGACCACCACCAGGATGCAGAGTGAGAACAGGTGGTGGTTGTAGACAAAAGAAGAGCGCAGCCAGCTGGGGTGGTTCTGCCGCAGCGTTTCCTGCTGCAAGTCCCTGGAGAAACACATGGGGCAGAAGAAGACAAGAGCAGACAGAGCAGCACATGTTAAATCCTCACATACTAATGAACATAACAACACCAGCAGCCTTCTGTTTAGACACAGCGGAAGGATCTCAAAATAAGACATCAGAACCGGCACAGACCAAAGAGGACATTTCTAAGTGACCCCAAACTTTTGGACGTTATTGTATAATACACGGGGCCTTTAACACGGTACGTGTCCCATTTCCTGAATAAACATTAGCTGCATACTTCTTTCTAACCTTAGGGTTTTATTTCACTGTGAATGACTTCAAGATGATTTTTAGTCGATTGGCACGAACAGATTGGAAGCTTCAAAGGTTACTCAGGACAGGAGCCTCGAAGTGAAACTATCAACTAATGCGTTCACAACATTAAACCATGATATATTTGATCATGAGGTTTTAAGAGATGCTGAGTTACCTGAGAGGCAGGAAGCGGGTTTTGAACAAGATCGCCCCCAGAGTCCACTGAACCTCTTTGTCATAAACCAGCTGGGCGGTTTTCAGGCTCGGGTAGTCGGAGGGGAAACGGAAACCAGAGTGCAACACTTCAAACATCCAGGCTGACTTGAAGCACTGATATCTGAGGTAACAAGAGCAAAGAAAGAACGGGTCAAACAGGGACGAATTATGACATCTACATAAATAACCAGCAATTTCCAGCCGCCCAGTAGGATCTTTAGCTGTTCTGAGTCAACCTGCATCATGTCGGGGCCAGACAAAAAGCAGATTAGTAGCAACCATGGAGACACGTAAATACGCACGTTCATACTAAGAAAGGTTGGCAGGCTGTAGTGAATGACTGAACAGCGCCTCCTTGTGGAGAACCTGCAACATGCTTTTTGCAAACAGTTCAACTTTTAATATGATAAGATTAGTCACCGATACGATTTGACAGAACATAAAAATGGTGTATTTTAACCTGTAGCTGCTCCAGTGATTGGACCCTACACTCTTCCATACGTGGGTCAATAATGACCCCCATAAGAATTAATGTGTTTTTATGTCATTTTGGTTGAGAATAATCATTTGTATTATATTTTTGCCCACACAAGAATGATATCATGTTTGAAATTTGTGTATTTTTCATTTTATAACTGATTTTTAACATTCTGATAATTGAATAAGGAGAATACTACACAGAACAGCAGTAGAATAATGTCTACATCCATTTTGTTGACATTTTTCCACTCGTTTCCTCCAAGTTTGTGGATCACCTCTTGTATGATGTTATCAGTGATAAAGAGCTTGGGGTAGTAATACACATATTACAATTTCACAATTTCTTTGAATGTGTAACAGGTAACTTAAATATTTAAACAGAATCATATCAAAAACATGTTTTTGGAGGGATATCTAGAATATGAATTTATAAAAAACTTATCATGCGAAGATATTACAAACAAACGACCTCTTCGGGTCACTTCTGACCCATTTATGCATCTAAAGGTGAAGTTCACAAAAGCCATTTAGCATGTGTTGTTAAATAATAACCTGGTAGCTCTTTCTGGAAAAAATCAAAGTGATAAACAGTGGATACCACTGTCATTTGTCAGTGGAAAAAATCTGAACAGTAACTAGCAAAAGAAATGCCAACCAGCTTGTATGAACAGAAGAGTGCCTCCTACAGAAACTCAACATAAAGACACATTGGACCGCCTCATTCATGCAACATTTGCAGCAGAGACTCAGATCAAGATGAAAATAGCTGGAAAAGTGAGCTTACTTTAGTCTGCTGATGTCGGCCTGCTGAGAGAATAGCTGGTTGTCCAGGCGCTGTTTCAGTGTCGACCACTTGGTGGAGCAGTAGTCCTGTTAAATATACCAAAACAAACAGATAAACTTTCTATCAACAACCGTAAATAAGTAAAAATCTGATACTGGTGCTCTGCAGTGTCTGTATACCGTAGCAGCTTGGGAGTATCTCTCACTGTTGTACTGTCCTCCCATCCTCAGCACGTCCTCCATACAGTAAAAAAACTCAGAGAAGCCGTAGAACTCACTGTTGCTAAAGTTGATGGGAGCCTGAAAAAAAGCAGAGGAGTGAACATTTTCTCTTTATGAAGAATAAAAGTCAGAATGTTCAGTGAGTAAAGACTTTAATGAGTTCATAACGGCAGTTCTCCTTAGAGATGTGACAAAAGAGTCAGTCGTTTGAACAGCAGTTTGCAGTTGTGAGAAGTCTGTATGAGCAAACTGCCCACGCTTTCTTCATGTGTCACCTGTGTGCCCCATGAGTCTGAGCTGTCCACGCTCCATTCACGTGAACGACTAATGACAATCAGAAACCACAGCAACATAGAATGTGTCCATTTAATATAAATGTACCCACAAACAAAACGACCGTGCGCTGAGCACAGGCGTGTGTTATGCATGTGCACATTATGTACGAATACCAAATCACGTGACCTAAACATGCATGGACTGTACTTGTCATAGTTACAATGACACTCCTCAACACCCGGCTCCTTTCAATGAGCCATAAATCCCATCTCTAGCTCTCATTTTTAAAATAGAATATCGAATGAAGGAAAGGCATCAAAGAACCTGGTTTTGTCTAGACTTGAATTTCTGAACTAACCAAATGCTATTTTCATCATGTCACTGTACCACTATTAGACTAACATGTTGCCTGTTTAGGGTCAAATCTATGTTTCTGGGTACCATCATGCAGCTCAGTGAAACTACTTACACCAGTGTTTGAATACTTTATTTACTGTAAAGGCGTTGTACCTGGTAGACGCCTCCTGGTGACATGGTGCCGTTGTGGAGGCCCAGGAAAGGCCGCACAGCCTCCTGACATCGAGTCCAGTCGCCCTGGCCCCTCAGAAACAACGTGCGGTTGTCTCTGACGACCGTGTCCGACAGGCCGACCGGCAGACAGGGGTCCAGGTAGGGTTTGTCCTCACTCATGCCTGTCTGTGTGGTTAGAAACCTGGACAACAACATTAAAAATAATTTATCTACCCTACATGACACAAAAAGACCTTAGAAGTTGCAGTCAGTGTCAGATTTATTTACTTTTTCATCACTGAGACAGAATTAAATATGCCAGACTTTGTCGGTCACAGCTTGTTTACAAGACTGAATCACCACCTTCATTTGAAGATATGAACATAATTGTCATAAACAACAGACTGCTACTGCTGACCTGACCAGCATGTAAACTGTATTTTACATAATGTGCCACCTGGCTGGATTTCCAAGAAAATATGCCTCTGTCTGGCACAAACCAAGACAGGACAGAGGAAAACACAGCTGAACATTTCAGTTTCTCACAATACCTGGTGTTGGAAGAAATGCTGACTAAAAATTGACAACATTTTTACAAGCTTCAGAGAATTTTGAGTTAAAACAAAAAGTAAATCCTCAGTGACTGCAGAAAATACAGTTCTGATTTTGAATAACATTAATAATACAAATGACAAGAGAGAAGATAAATAATTCAATAATTTAGACTCTGGTCTCTTGATGTTTTGATAATTTAACTCTTAGATGCTCCAGTGATTGGACTCTACTCTTCCATAAGTGGATCAGAAATGAACCATATAAGAATCGGTGTTTTTATGCCATTTTGGTTCAGAATTATCATTTGTATTATTGTTTGTACTATATTTTTGTCCACACAAGAATAATTTCATGTGTGGATTATGCTTGTTTTTCACTTTTTAAAAAATTCTGAACATTTTGATAATTTAAAAAGAAGAATATTACACAGAACAACAATAGAAGCATGTCAACATCCATTTTGTCAAAATTTTTTTCATTCCTTTCCTCCAGCTGTTGCTGCTCTCCGTCCCTACAAGTTTGTGCATCACCTCTTGCATGATTTTATCGCTGATAAAGAGCTTTGGGTAGTAATACAAATCATACAATTTCTTTAAAAAGTGTAAAATTTAGCATAAAAATTAAATGGAGTGATATCAGAAACATTTTTTGAAGAATAGTGGGGAAAATGAAATGATATAAACTTTTCATTACAAAGATATTGCAAGAAAACAACCTCACTGGGTCATTTTTAACACACTTGTGCATCAAAGAGTTAAGCTAGTTATCAAATGCAGATATTTTTAAGTGTCACAGAGCAACTCAGACAAACAGAGGCATGCCTGTACAACACAAAACACACAGCAGTGAGTGTCTAACCTGTTCTTGGCCAGGGTGTTGTTCACTAGCTGGTCCTCGTAGCGCTGCCTGGCCATGTTTCCTCCAAAGCCAAGAAACGTGGTGACGTAAACTCGGTACACGTGTTGTGTGTGCTCAACATCACAGCCGAGATTAAAGTCTGCGAGAACACTCTTCCCTGCCTCCTCCTGAAAAAACACATTGTGACATTACACTGCTGTAAAAGAAAACGTCTCTCCAGACTAATACACCGGCTAAACATGTCAATAATGAAAATATTCGGTCACAGTGGCTCCCACCAGTGACTGATACTTCACTGTGCTTCCTTACTTCTTGAGGTGAGCTGAAAGTGATGGCACTGGGCACCTCATAGGCGATCTGAAGTGAAGCTCCACCCATATCCATGATGCCCACCGTGCGACGCCGACTGATTGGCTGCTGGTTTTGAGACCCTGTTGTCACCTCTACTGTGGCGTCCTCTAAAAACACGGATTTCACAATTTTGCACGTTTGACTGTAGCTCAAATGTTATGGCACAAAAATCATAAATGCACAAAAGAGAAGTAATGCTCCTATATTTCCTACTTCATTAAAAGGAGTATTTAATATCTGACATGATTCCAAATGCCAGCTTAACATTTTAACTTCACACTCACCCTCATCAGCATGATCAAAGCGGCCCAAAACAAAGTTAATGCCAATCCATGCATACACTCCTTGTGTGTCGAGAGGCAACAGGAACACGATGGGAGACACAAAAAATGGTCAGGCAGCAGTTAGAAACCCCAGAATTAAGAATAATTCCTTCCACTGACAGTGTTTCATTCACATAACTCTGTAAGTCATTACAAATAAGCAGGACCCCTCACCTTCCTGTTTCCCAGAGATGACCTCAGCATGTGAACGGGAAAACAGGAAATCAAACTCCAGGGGAACATGAGTGACCAGGTCCTCCAAGATGGCTGCCTGTTGACTACATACAGAGACTGTAAGCATGCAAACCATACAAATGCAGAGTTGGAGAACAGTGAAGCACAATGCAAGAGCTTTATCATGACTGACATTTTTTTTTATTAAATTTGTGCTGACATAAATTCTAAATAAAAAGAAGCATGTAAGGTGTGATGATGTTCTGCAAATTCTGCAAAGAAAAAAGCTTCAACACAAAGATAAAAACAAAAAACAAGACTGAAAGTTTTCATTACGATTTGAAAAGATGCTACTACAATGTTGAAATCAACCACAGATCATTAAAAAAACTGTAGAATGCACATTAAAAGAACACTGTGTGAAAAGCTGATATGCTATCACATGTTGTTCTATCAACCTGTCGGGCAGCAGCCGCATGCCAGCAGTGCAGAGGATGTAGAGCGGCGTCTCTTTGTGTTTGGCTTTTGGGACGTGAGCAGCAGCAAAGCTGAGCAGAGGATGGAGGTAGTCACTGGCCTTTGTTGGTGTTTTTGCCAGGGTGGAGATGCCTGAAAGAACACAAATACATTTCAGAATATTCAGGTACAAAACAGACTAGAATTCACTTTCTTTTATAGAAAAAAATCCAATTAAACAGGATGGGGTGAGACATAAATAGAACAACAAATTACAGTGGTCACTGAATTCACTGAAACTCTCTTCTGTGGTTTAAAAATCAGATGAGGAGGAACAGGTGTCATTAAAAGACTAAAAGGTAGCCAGCTCGGTTCTTATCCTGTCTATTCATTCAGGCATTTATGTTTGCTCTAAGAACACAGAAAATCCACAAGCTAATAACAATAATAATATAAGTTAACCGCATTCATCAGTTAGACTTTGATTAAAATAAAGTGACAATTAATTTGTTCTATTCATTTACATTTTAGATTCCCAAAACTACTGATCACTGAGGATTGACTGATTATCGGTTTGGTTGATCATAGGATCTGATATTTAGCATTTTTCTGATAATTAGTATCTTTTTTTTTATATTCAATTACCTATAAAATTAACTTATTTAAAATATGCTACTCCAACTGTCAGTAGCATATTTGTCGTCTATCTGTCGTCACACGGTGGTCTCGAGAAATGTCCCACCTACAGCATTATCTGATCGGTTACACACAGATGATTTTACTGGAATCTGTGTTAACAGGATTTCATTTTTACTCTAAGTACATATTGCAGTTTCCTCTATTTTCATTCAGCAGTGGCGGTCCACCATTCCTAAATCTTAGCTACCGCTCCTCCAATTTTTTTCTTTTTTAAATTGTCAAAAATACACCACCGCTGCATGTCTCCATCTTCACAGCAGAGTCCTGCATTGTGTCATGTACTAATGAGTACTAAGGTAAACTAAAGATAACTATCTTTTTCAGTATCTACTCTTTGATACGTCAGGTTAATATGACGTTAATTACTTGCGAGAGCGTGTCATGTCAAGCATCCAGGCAGCAGGTCAGAGTCAGAGGAGTGTGGTCTTGGAAAATAGGGCAGCGACTTAAAGGAGAAATGTTATTAGCTTAAGATAACTCAATATATTTTACAAGTTAAATAGACATTTGCAAAATATTGAGGGCCAGCTAACGTTACGTAACATATCAGTAGCGTAGGTTAATCGGGCCCGGTGCCAACTCAGTGTCACTAACATGAGTAAACTAAATGATAGCTTTAACTAACATCTATACATCATGATGTACCTGCTGACTGCGTTTCCAGATGAGCTTATTCAAATAGTTTTATTTATTTTATTTATAATTTCTACAGTCAGCTGTTAAAAAGCTATTTTAAATTGGCCATTCAATAAATAAGTTGCAAAAGTAAAATCTGCAGTGAAATGTCATTTGTTTACGTTGCCACTGCTGAAAAAAATCCTAGAGGAAACACTGAATTGGTTCAGAGTGCTTGTTGGCAGCCTCCTTGATTGTGAATAATCAATATCGGCCTTGAGAGTGTCAGCCCTCATGATCACTACTGTAATAAATCACAAATTAGAATTATAATCAGGCAGACTCTGTCAGTTATGAAACTTCAATGTGGAAAGTTATATAAGTCCTGGGGTTCAATGTGTCATGTAGCCTTTAACCGCTGGAACGAACACAGGAATATCTAATCTGTGTATTGAGATAAAGCAAAGACACAGAGACTGAATGGTCCTCACCACTGATAGAACTAATTAACTGAATTAACGTCATCAGAAATAGCACTATAGATAAACAGCTCAACGCACGACGAAAACAAGAAAGTTTTCCATACAAGGAAAAATCATCGCAGACAGGGTTGTAAAGTAAAACTTGTTTCTGTTATCCATGTGTGTTCTCTCTTATCTCTTTCACACACTCTGTCTTTCACTTTCTTGGCAGTGAGCCAGAGGGACAGACAGTGAACAGAAATGGCTGTCCTGCTGGCACAAAAATGTTCAACAACACTGAGCACGTTGTGACTAACTGGCTCTGCATCAGTGGCACCATTGTAGTCACAAAATGGGGGGGGGGGGGAGAGCAGGAATTGTTGCAGCAAAGTTTGGTCAAATCTGTCTTTCACCACCCATTTTGCACATAAATTCATGATGTCAGTCCAGTTATTTAATTACTACTGAAATCAAATATACTGAGTAACAGAGCTGTTCTGCTGTTTCTGGCTTGGCAGATTCTTGATCAATAACTGATCCATACTCTCGCAGAATGCACTAGAAGTAATGAGCCTGCAATACACAAAGGCGCTACACAGCTACAGTAACAGAAGAATCATTCATGCATAAATTTACAGATTGAAGTGTTGTATGACTTTCAGTTTTTCCTGAAAGTCATATAACACTCTTCCTTTTTCAGCTTCCACCATTTGGTCCTCTGCATCTTCTTCACCACCAGGGTCATCCTACACACCACCATCCTATGCTGTCTGGCTACACTCTCACCTACCACTACTTTGCAGTCACTGATCTCCTTCAGATTACACCGTCTACACAAGATGTAGTCTACCTGTGTGCTCCTACCTCCACTCTTATAGGTCACCCTATGTTCCTGCCTCTTCTGGAAGAAAGTATTCACTACATCCATTTCCATCCTTTTTGCAAAGTCAACCACCATCTGTCCTTCTGCGTTCCTCTCCTGGATAATAAAACCTGCCCATGACCTCCTCATCATCTCTGTTTCCTGCCCCAACATGTCCATTGAAGTCTGCACCAATGACAACTGTCTCACTTCTAGGGATGCTCTGCATCACTTCATCAAGGTCCAACCAGAATTTCTCCTTCTCCTCCAGCTCACATCCTACCTGTGGAGCATACCCACTAACAACATTGAACATCACACCTTCGATTTCTAGCTTCAGGCTCATCACTCGATCCGACACTCTTTTTACCTCCAGGACATTCCTAACACACTCCTCCTTCAAAATAACTCCTACTCCATTTCTCTTCCTTCCTATTTACACCATGATAGAACAACTTGAACCCTGCTCCTAAACTTCTAGCTTTACTACCTTTCCACCTGGTCTCCTGGACACACAGTATGTCCACCTTCCTCCTCTGCATCATGTCAACCAGCTCTCTACTTTTTCCTGTCATAGTTCCAACATTCAAAGTCCCTACTCTCAGTCCTAGACTCTTGGTGTTCCTCTTCTCTCTCTTCCTACGAACACACCTTCCTCCCCTCCTTCGACCAACAGTCGTCCATTTTCCACCGGCACCCTGGAGGTCGACATCACTGATGACGGTCGTTGTTAACCCGGGCCTTGACCGACCGGTATGGAAGTCATACATTTGATTTGCATGTTTGATTTGGCCATAGTTTTACGTCAGATACCGTTCCTGACACAACCCTCTGTATTTATCCAGGCTTGGGACCAGCACAATAAGACACTAGCTTGTGTCCCCTTGCGGCTACATTAAGATGCTGAAGACCTCCGCTGTTTGGGAATTCTTCAGTTTAACTGAAGACAAAACGAAGGCAGTGTGCAAAATTTGCGTCCGGGAGACCAGACAAATGGATCCAAATACTCATGCGGGTCTCCTTCAGTCCGGAAGACCAGACGAATGGATCCGAATATTCGGGCCATCTCCGCCACCCCCCACGGACATTATGGGGCGGAACGAATATTTGGATATTCGTCTTTAATAGGGCCCGAATATCCGGAGACCAGAAACCACTATTCGGGCCAGCCCTAATTATCAGCAAACATAGAACGATGAGAGGACAAGAAACGAACAGCTACAACCAAGCGCCCCTTCCTCACCAGGTTTGATCTTTTTGACCACAGGTTTGCGGTCGTGGTCTCTCATCTGTCTTATGTCCAGCAGGGTGTGGGGGTTCCCGTTGTGGGGGGGCCAGTAGTACACAAAGACCCTGGAGCCGCTGCTGCCACAGTCCACCACGATCCCATAATTTAGAGCAGGGTTGTTTATGTCAGTAGTTTCCATGGACTCAGCAATAGAGAGGTATCTGGTGTGGAACAGACACATTAAGAGATGAACAACATATTCCTGCACAGTAAGCCGGGTTTTTATACAGCATTGAAACACAACACAAAATCCATCCATCCATCCAATATCTAAACAACACCTAATCCTCATTAGGGTTGCTAGAGACAATTTAGCATCACCAATTAACCTCTGCATATTTTTGGACTGTGGGAGGAAGCTGGAGGACCTGGAGAAAAGCACCACATCCACAGGGAGAACATGCAAACTCCATGCATGAATGCCGGGATGTGAACCAGGGATGTTCTAGCTGCAAGGCCAAAGCGCTAACCACCAAGCTACTCTGCAGCCCTGTCATTCTTGATTTTTTTTTGGTGTCTAGTTGGCAAATACAATTTGGAGGGCTTTTAAAGTAAATTATCTTCCAGTGAGTGTTGCAGAAACTAAGTGGAAGGAAACATGGCTCTAAAAAAAATCTACGTAGTGAAGCAGCACTAAAACACTGTAAGGGTTATCGAGTGTTACAGGAAGATGAAGGAACATGCTGTAACCTGCTCTAACTGTTGGTGCATTTCATAATCAGCCACACAGATGAGATTATACAGTTAAATCATGTTAAACTCTAGGCTCTTCTGAACTTCCCTCCCCCCTATTTTTCCTGTGAACTTGTCAACATTCAACTGGAAAGTTCTTGGTAAATGGTAACAGTTGATAAGCTTTGTGAAAACTGCTGGACAGCTCAAGGTGACTCAAACTCAGTTTGTGAGACTGACTGCAGATGTTCTTTATATTAGCCAGAGAAAGATATAAACACACACATAATTTCTAAAAAGAAAAAAAAAGAGAGAAAAAATTGCAATGTTTTGTATGCATTTTAGAACATGTACAGTAATTGAAGCAGGGTTTAATAAAGAGCGGTGCAGATGTTTTTCCCATTTGTGCATGAAGGTTGAGCTTTGTGCAATCAGATGCAATTTGCTCTCAGCTCACATGTTTTTAATCTGCTGAAGGATCTAAAACTCAATGAATATTTTGTCACCATTGTGAAATAAACACGTATTGCTGACTGGAGCTTTATATGAATGGTGAACAGAAGGTAGTAGAAAAATGTAAGATATATAAATATTTTTTTTAAAAGCCTGAATAGGATCATTTTTGAAAAGAATTTTAATCATTTTTTTAAAATAGACAAGTTTATTGTTAATTTGTGTACACTGCTAAAAATTACCAATAATTTGTATATGTTTTAAGATGTTGATTTTGTGGTGGAGCTGCACAGTGAAGTAGTGGTTAGCACTGTCACCTTGCAGCTAAAAGATCCCCAGTTCACATCCGGGCCTGGGATCTTTCTACATGGAGTTTGCATGTTCTCCCTGTGCATGTGTGGGTTTTCTCCGGGTACTCCAGCTTCTTCCCACAGTCCAAAAACATGCTGAGGTTAATTGATTATTCTAAATTATCCTACTGAGCATTAAGCAATGTATAAATAATGGATAGATGGATCAAGAATGATCAAATTCAAAATCAACACTTGCATCTTTAAGGCAACTGTTGATGGTAAGTGTGAATACCACCTGCAACATAGGAAGTCTATGTTGCAGATCTGTGGAAAATTTGTTAGAGATAGCTAACATGAAACACAAATCTGTCTGACTGACTGTCCATCCATCCATCCATCCATCCATCCATCCATCCATCCATCCATCCTCTTAAACTTATCTGGCCAGACTCCCTATACAGCTCAAACTTTATAAGCTTTAATTATTCAACAGTCAATTACACTTGAAGATTGTGTGTGTGTTCGTAATTATCTAGCTATTTCTTTCATTTCTGATCTGTAGTAACTTCTTACTTGTTGACATGGGACCCAGATCGCCTTTGGGTGCCCCACAGCTGCCTCTGGTAGACTGCCAGGAGGAGCATAGAGGTGATGAACAGCAGCAGCAGCAGCAGCAGCCTCTGTCTGGGAGCACAGCCCAGAGACAACAGGGAAACGCTGCAGTACCAGGAGGCTGGCAGGCAGGACAAAGTGATCCTGTGGAGGCACAACACATGAACAAAAGCTGCATTATGAATTGTAGAGAGATTAATCAGGCAAGACATTGTTATAAAAGTGCCAAAGATCAGTAACAGAGTAATGGATCAGTTTACTACCGTGCCATGTGTTCAAGTCAGCAAAAGGACAAGACGTCACAGTCGTCACCTCATGGTGGCTGCAGTCTGACCAGGATCCTCTCCAGAGTTTTGGCTTTCCCTCTGTCTGAAGAGAAGAAAAGGGAGAGGCAAAGCTGCTGAAAGCTACTGTTTGTACTGTAACACATGATCGATTTCATTAAAAAACACAAAAGGTGATTCCATCATTGAGTAACACTTTCAGGTGTATTCTGTTGTGACAAACAACCCTAAAATCTCCCACATGCTGCCATCACGACTTGAGTCCCCTCCAAATTGTGAGAGGTGGCCACTCTGAAGGTTTTCTTCCTGACAATCTCAATGAATTTCTCTATCAATAATATTAATCTCCAACACTGTCTGCTGTTCCCTTGCACTTTTCCCTCTAGGTAACAATAGGATTACAAGAGGTGTAGATACCTCAGTGGTATTATTATTATTATTATTTATTTCTATTATCTTGTGTCATATCCCTGCGTAGTGCATAACGTACTCTAACCTTTCACTTACAATTACACCTGTCCACTGTAAAATTAATTCTATTCTAATATATGCAAGTACAAACGAGGAAAATGCTTTCACTATTTTTAGACATTATATGGACAAGACAATGGACAGATTACAAAATTAATCACTGGGTGAAGCATTTATGGTTGTTCATTACTGTATATTAAGTTAAGGCCCTCATTTATTTTGCTGACATCCTATTTCTTTTTTTTCTAGTATTATCCCAGAAAAACACACAATTTGTTCAGTGATTTAAATGACGTGGCTGAATACTGATCTACTACTCATGCCTGTCTATATACCATACCTCTAACTCCTTAGTGTATAAATTTATGATATTTTTAACTTCTTTATTGTATTCGTGGTAAATCTCTCTACAGTAATGTTTCAGTACTGACTCTGCTTTCTTCTATCCAGGCCAGTATAAAGTAGCTAACTGGCTTATCTCTTAGTTACATAAGCCAAAATGGTCGCATAAAAACAAGGCAGTTTATCAGTCAGTCAAACACAATAATAGGAAAAACGCATTATACATATCCACTAATAATACAAGAAACTACTATTGATAACTACTCGGTTACAAACCGGCTAACAGTCGGTTTACGGTAATGCTAACGGAACATACGCTAACTGAACATATGCTATAATACAAACTTACCTAGAGAAGACTCTCCCCCGCCATGACAGTGAAGCCCGCCAGTAAAACCTGGTGTTTCTTCGACAGAAAAAGCCGATAAAGTGCTTTGTTCCGTCGTGATACCTCACGGAGAGAGTGTTTTAAAAGAGGACGGCAAGACAGCGAGGAGGAAACCACCGAAACATTCAACGGGTTTCCCATCGGCCCCTTGGCGACGTCAGCAGCTGTTGCCTTCAGGGACTGTAGGAAAAGTTGTGACTACACACGAGAAACACCTGTTTAGAATCTAAAACTGTGTTATTACCTCCGCCAGGAGGCTATGTAATCACCGGAGTTTGTTTGTCTGTCTGTCCGTCCGTCCGTGTGTGTGTGTGTGTGTGTGTGTGTGTGTGTGTGTGTGTGTGTGTGTGTGTGTGTGTGTGTGTCTGTTTGTCTGTTAACAGCATAACTCAAAAAGTTGTGGACGGATTTTCACCAAATTTTTACAGAATGTCCGGAAGGCCAAAAGTAACAATCGATTAGATTTTGGAGGTGATCCGGATCACCGTCTGGATCCAGGATTTTTTTTGAAGGACTTTGTACAATCTCTCAATTGTACAGACAGAGGTCGCTGCAACGATCCCGGGCGACGGCCGAAACCCCGGCGGCAGGTTCGGGCTTCCCGGGCGAGTTGGACCGACGAAACGAAGCGGCGGCGATGCGTGAGGTACCGTCACACGCGCGCAACGCTACCTTCACATGCGTGCGGCGGCGCTGCGTGCGTCGCTGCAACGATCCCGGGCAATGGCCGAATCCCCCGCGGCCGCTTCGGGCTGCTCGGGCGAGTCGGGACCGACGAAACGAAGCGGCGGTGACGGTACGGTACCGTCACACGCGCGCGCGACGGTACGTGCGTGCGGCGGCGCCGCCTGCAAAACACTATGCTGTTACGCATGCATGTTATGCTTCCTGCACAAACTGTTGAAACTCAATACAATCCGTCCATGACTTTTTTTGAGTTATGTTGTTAACAGACAGACAGACAGACAGATGGCCTGGCGGAGGTCTGCGCTCTCCCAGTGCTTTTCTAGTTTTCCAATGTAAACTGATCTGTTCCTCATCGTTTTTTTCCTTTGTTTATCACAGCAGCCTTTTAATCCTTTTACTGTTATTATTACTCAGACAAGAAACAGGTTGGAGTTATGTGACGATCAGCGTTGGTTTGTCCTTCCTTCTGTGACTCCATCTGTCTGTTTATCTGTTAGCAACATCACTCAAAAACAGATCAATGGATTTGGATGAAATTTTCAGGGAAGGTCAGAAATGACACAAGGACTAAGTGATTAGTTTTAGATAAATAAATAAATGTGAATAAATAAATAAATTTAAATAAATGAATACATTTAAATAAATAAATTAGATTTTGGCAGTGATGTGGTTTATAGTCTGGATCCATGGATTTGTTAAGGACTTCTGTCACTATGACAAAAAATGATCACTACTTCAAGTATCTGCTGACTACAAATCGACCACTGTGGACTTATCGGAACTTATCCGTTGGAAATTATACAAGGAATGAGCAGCCTTGGCTAAGTACTGCACTCTCTGAGTGCTTTTCTTGTTTTCTAATTTGTTATAATTGTGTTGCCTATCGTCTTTAGTAGAGGCCTTGTAACATAGTGTTAGCAGTGAAAGATTTATTCATGTTTTCTTCAGAGGAGATTTTTTTCAGGCTTTAGCAGGTTGGCGCAGGTAGATGGTGTAGCCATCTGGAAATAGCTAGTGATAACAAGTCAGTCAGTCAATTGTATCAAACAGAATTGATGACACAGATAAATAATAAAGTAATATTAGAAATAATAAAGTTCTTCCTCAGCTCCCTCTGTCCAGCACTCAAAAATTATTTGCCTTCCAGACCAGTATCGTCTCCTAGCACCTTCTGTAATTTTATGCTAGGCCTGCCAGCCATTCTGATACTATCAGTTTCCAAAACAGCTGCTTCGTTGTGTCTCACCACATGTCCAGCTTGGGTTAGTCTTGCTTGCCCAAGGATGGTTGACAAGAGTGGATGTGAGCCATATAGTGATTTCTTGGTGAGATGTGATTTCCAGGAGATGTTTTGTACCATCCGTAACATTCTGGTATAAGTCCCATCAATTCTTTTTGAGAGTGTCTTTGTTCGTGACCAAGAGTCAGATCCATAAAGCATGATGGATTCCACCTTCACGCCATGCAATACCTTCTTAGCATACCAACTGAGTGTAAGTCTACTTTTGACCTGCCTTGTATAAATGGACACCAATCAGGCATAATATTATGACCACCTGCCTAATATTGTGTTGGCCCCCCTTCTGTAGTCAAAAATAATCTGGTGTGATTGAAACTAGCAAATTATTAAAATACAAAGAAATTATTTAAGAGTTTTATTGTGTTTGTTATGAGAGAAAACTCAGTGACTGTGCATGCCTCACAAACATTATAGCCATTTTGTTTGTAGTTTGTTTTTTGCTCATTGAAAACTGATTGTTTGCTTTAAAGGGACAGATTACATCAGTTTATTCTTCTTTCTGCTCTCTTTAATTCAGAAATGGGAAACTTTTGTTTTTGTATTGTATTGAATTTCTTTTTTCTTTTTTCAGTGAATGAAACAAAAACTAACTAACTAACCATTGGGCTTGGACGAGAGGACCTCTTGGGGTATCCAATGGTGTCTGACACCAGGATGTTGACAGTGGATCTTTTGGATACTCTGGGTTGTGCAGATTAAGCATCAGCTGAGTCATCTTTGAACATGCTATCATATAAACTGATCAAATATCAGACTAAGATAAAAAAAAAAAAACATTCTCTTGGCAGAATAAAAGCATCCTACAATATAAGAAAAAATTAGAACCCGTCAGTTGGAAACTTGTGAATATTTTAATTGGTTGTTAGTCTTCTTAAGAGACGTTCCAAAGTCTTTTTAGAAGCTGGTCACCAGTGAAAGAAATGTAATAAATATACATGAATGTGGGGTCTGTTTCCAGTAAAGGAAACTGAACATTCAAGAATTTGATAAAACACCTGGGAGTGGTAATAAACTCCCTAAATGAAGCAACATTTAATAGACCTGTTTACTTTCAGTTCACCTCTTTCTTGTTGCTTTGTTTACATTTTATGTTATTTTATTTATTAATTTTGATTTTTTTTAGACACTTCACACAAACACAGGCACTTTTCGTTTTGTACTTTGTATTCTTATTTGATTTCTATTTAACTACTAACCTCTTTGTGACTGTGTATTTCACTAACCTTTGTTTATAGCACTCTGGCAAAACAGTTTCCTCTGGGATGAATAGAGTTGATCTTATTTTATCTTATCTTAACTACCCAGTTAGTTATCTAAGACCTTTCATAACTCTTATTTACCCATCTTATCATTTTTGACTTAGGCTTTTTGAAATTTATTTCATTATATGACAGCTTAGAGCCTGTATTATTTCAATTTTCCACACCGACACTTAGCGTTCAAGCACAGATAATGAAGTTGGTAAGTTACGTTACAATTTTGGCTCTTAATTTTACATTTCATGTCCCTAAGAATATATTTTTGAAGTATTTTATAACACGCTGTTCCGGTCATAAACTCTTCCCGCACAAACATGTGACCTCACGATGTTACGAAATCGTCTAGGCCCACTAACGCTGAGACTGCCCACTTTACATGCCCGCCTCCTATCAAGACGAAATTGGCCAATTGAATCTGTCGATTAATGATTGACAGCTAATCCATCGAATTAGCTTCTAAATTTAGCGTGGTTCAGTGGCAAACCCACTGGCGGTGTGGTCTCCCGGTTCCCGGACTAACCACAGCTGCCTGCCAGCCGCGCAGTTGCAGCGACCCGCCAAGACTTTCTCCCACCTTCTCCGGGGTGGTCATTAAGCCGCTGGGAAGACGACACCAACAAGCGGGTCGCCTGGTCCAGTACACCTTACAGGGAAATCTCTTCGTTCCAATGGAAGCGGACGGTTTCGTGTCCCGGCGAACGTCCGTGGATACGCCAGGCGTCGACAGCCGGGTCACGGGCGCTGCAGCCGGGGCAGAGCTGCGGATGCTGGGCGGAAGGCTCCTGGAGGCCACGGGGGGGTTCGTTGGTTCTTTTTCACCAAGAATGTCGGGGGAGCACGACTTTGTCCCGATGCTGCATCGGGCAACGCCAGAGACCTCGACCTCTGTGGAGCCAGAAATAGACTATGAAGGACTGCCTCAAGGATCAGCCACCAGCACACACATGTTGGCAGGATCCGTGGCTGGCATCATGGAGCACTGCCTTATGTACCCCATCGACTGTGTCAAGGTATCAGAGATTTAAAGTGCAACACATTTTTGAATTTGAACGTGTTTTGGCCTTGTTTATGTCACATTCAACACTGTCGCTGGTTGCATAAACCTTGAGCTAATGTAGGCCTCATTCAAGCCTCAGCTCTAGTACCGTTAGCTTACAAGCTAACAGGCGTAACCTTGCTAACAGAGGTCAGTTAACCAACAAATATTAAATAACGTCACGCACGGTTGTCAACATAGACGTATAAAGGGCAGAGTGTGCATTTACCTCCGTCTAACTTTAATTTTGACACGTTTGCGCATTAATCTGGACAGTACCTTTATCTGTCACTTAGCTAGCGTCTATATAAATTAGCCGACTATCCCGTAAAGCTAAGACGTTTCCATTATCGGACACGTGCATGTTAATTTTACGACTTTATTCTCTCTCCTGCTGAATTACAAATCTCACTCCTCGTAGCGTCACTGCCATTAAAATGGCTTGAAAACTAGATAGCCCGACTTTCTCCACAAATCTTTAATTCGGTTAGGTACAGCCACGAATCACTAAACTCCAAGTTTAACAGTCACAATGGGAGTGCTTGTCGGACCATTTAAATAGCTTTTAAACAAGTAATTGTAAAGTAATGTTAGTATTAATACTGTTTTTATAAAACATCCAACATTTTAGGGATTACCTTAGTGCTCGACAGTTAAAGGAAAGGCTCGTCAAAGTCCAATACCAAAAGAATTAATAGGTAAAATAAACAAAGGAGGGTTTGTAGGTTCATTTGCTTGGTTTGTTTGAGGTTTTTACAGAACACCTCTGATCTTTTACTGTGGAGAATCTGTTCGAGCTAAGTCATGCTTCGAAGTTCATTCAGAGGAGATAAAGGTGTAATTGAGTAACTTATGTGTGTCGTTAGTCACTAGGCCAACAGTCAGTAGTGAATGAATGAATTAATGGAAATGAAATACACCTTGACCTAGAAGAAGAGGTGTGGTAGTGTTCACCGTTATCTACTAATTCAGTCATCATTTATTGTGTCAGTGACATAACTGTTTAGATTTATTATCCACACTGTTAATATTAACATACTTTTATTGAGACTGTTGCTTTGAACTTGTAGTTGCTAGTTTTGTGACAATTCCACAGTTTTGAAGAGAATTGTTGTATGATATGACAGCTGTGCATGTCAGGTCCCTCTCCAATGCAAATCTTACATTAGCCTTAACCTGTCGGTGTTCTTAACTTCTCACTGCCTGTTCTAGTGAAGAACTTATATCATGCCTTAACTGGAAAAGAGACTAAACTGAGTACATGTAACCATGAACTTATGCCCACTAAATTAACCTTATTCACAGTGAGGTGTTGAGCAACTTGTCCCTAAAGGGGTGAACAGCCGAGGTAGCAGAAATTCAAAACAAGTTGTAGACGGTGCTGACAACAGGAACATTCTTGGAGAACAAACAAGGGAGGAAAAAAAACTCAGGGAAAATGTTTTGCTTATCCATTTGGTTTATGTTTATTATTTCCTGGTTTACAAAATTGAAAAGAACATTAATTTCCTGTACCCTAGCTGTGACGACAGTGTGCTTATGAAGCTGAGCATTTGCAGTCCAGATTATACAGCTGTAGCTTTCAGTATGAAAGTCTGACGTGCATTCTGTGTCAGCTGATTTTTTGGGGGGGCTGAATGCGAGCACCAAACTCACCACTCATTTAACCTCACTCCTTTTGGACTTTGAATATTAACTTTTGTCAGACCTTTGCATGTACAAAAACTACTGGACAGACATTCCGACCCACTTTTACCAAGGACACGTGAATTGACTGGTCAAATGAATCAATGTGACGAGTCAGAAGGCATTTTCGTAATCTGTCTCAGTCATCCAGGTCATGGTGATCATAGGAGCTTCAGTAGAAAACAATCAAATCGAAGTCTGGTTGATTTCTTCTAAATGTCCCGCAATTTTAGCAGTCATTGCAGTGTTACTCTTTGTTTTGGAGCAGTCTCTTGTGCTCTTTACGCCACCTGTTTTTGCTCACATTACATCAGAAAATAAGCAAGAAAAGCACTCAGAGTGCAGTGCTCCTCCAAGGCTGTTCATTCCCCCACATGGCATTGTCAGAAATGCTGCATTTGTTTTTTAGTTACTGATGATCAGAAATCACTTCATCATAGAATGTTTTCATTTAATATAGATGAACCCACAAACAAATGACCTTGCGCTGAGCACAGGCGTGTGTTATGCATGTGTAGGTTATGTGCGGATACTGAATTGCGTGACTTAAATATGTAGCGGCAGAAATTGATGGGACTCAGAAACACCCTCACAATTTAATCAGTTGTTCCTTGTATCATTTCAGACAGTTAAGTCCATAGCGGTGGATTTGTAGTAGAATCACAATCATGTGATCATCAGCAGGCAGCTGATGTAGCATTCACTTGTTGTGGTTACTGTGATGCCGTGCTGCTATCTCACAATGATGCACAAATCTTTAACAAATCTGTGGATCCAGACTATAAGCCTCATCACTGCCTAAATCTAATCACTTGGTCCTTGTGTCATTTCTGACCTTCTCTGAAATTTTCATCCAATTCCGTTAGTCTGTTTTTGAGTGATGTTACTAACAGAGGAACAGATGGAGAAACGTACATCGATTGTTGCGTAACTCCGCCATTCCTTGAAGGACTATTAACTCTCAGTTCTGTGGTTTCTCTGAGCAGGTCAATCAAACAAAGCTTTCATTCACTCCAAATTTCTCCAGCAGTTTGTGGCCCTTTTTTGTGCAAAAAATAACAACTTCCAACTTAATCAGCCTCTTGTTTTTGTGGTATTTCTCATTGCATAGTTTCACATCAGAGTAACATGTTTTGTCCTGTTATTATTCTCAGATCAAGCTCACAAAGTCAGAGTTAAAGATGCTTTTTTAAATGAATGGAAATTGAATTATTGTCACAGTTACTATCACAGGTAAATATCATTTTGAATGTCCACATTTAGATTTATGATGGAACATAATGCAGGAAACAGCATGTCAAGCACAAATGTCGACAATTCTATAATTTCTAGAAAGCCTTCAACAAATAAAGGAAGGAAAACAAAAATGTTAAGTCTCCAGAGTGGTTAAATGTCAGGTTATGAAGTCTTATGTACATGGAAGAGATCTGTTTGCAAAAGGAAGAAATGACATCGAGAGCAAACTGTAGCTGTATAACTCAAAGAACGAGGAAGAATAGTTCTACAAATCTTAGCTTCTAGCTTGTCTTACTTCATTCCAGACTGTGAGTCACTGTTTCAGCCACAAAGTTGAAGTAGAGGAAGGAAGTGCGTTACAGACCATTGCGGGTGAATATCTTTTTAGCTTAAGGAAGTCAGTTTGGATTACAGTAATGTCTGCAGATGACTTCCTCTAAGCTGTGGATTCTGTATTTTCCCAATCTGGGTTTCCTGCACCCAGTTGACTAACATATTTATTTACTGATGTTAATGACGTCTCATAACGTAAATATTTTTTTTTTTTTTCTCTCGTCTATAATAGTAAATGTAATATCTGAGTTGTGGACAAAACAAGACACAAAACACTGATTGACATTGTTCACCATTTTTGACATTTCATCTTTGCTGCTTTTTATAAGCCGGGGTTTATTCGTCTGCTTAAAAAGAATTAAAAGCCTGCTTTAGATTATGCTAATATAATTTAGAGTCATAGAATTAGAATTTATTTACATTTTCTATTATTTAACTGTATACATGTGGCTGTATTTCAGTATCATCATTCATTGATTAGTTGTTGTACCTTGATCCAATTCATGCGTCTCTTAGAATATTTATGAGAACAGAAAAACCCGAATCAGCTTCCTAGAGTAAACTGGAGTGCAGACATACTGGTGTACAATTAATACCCTGATTTTTACCATATTTTGATATGACGTCTTTTTCAAAAGCTTCCATTCTGAGTACACACCAGTGTTTTATTTAGTCTGTCACTGATCGGCATTAAGCTTTACGTACTAAACACCAACCACCCAGACCAGATATAGACCAGAGGTGTCAAACTAATGTTAGTTCAGGGTGAAAATGACAAAAGCAAGGCAAAATATTACAAAAATGAGGGAAAATGTCAAAAGTGGGACAAAGAATGACAAAAAATGAGACGCATGAAACAAAACTAAAAATAGACAAAGTAACAAAATGACAAAAAACAGACTAACCACGCAAGCGAGACAAATAACGCACAAAGTGACAAAATCAGTCCTCAAAACAATGAATAAAGTGAAATGCAAAGTGATGAAAATAAGACAAAAAACCCAAGTGTGATTAAAAGGAAACACAAAATGACAGAAACTAGAAACAAAGCGACAAAAGTCAAACAAAAAAATACAAAAATGGGACACAGCATTCTGGCAAGAGAACAATGAACAATCTAGTATTTTACTCTATAATCAAAATAACTTGTCAGTTCTAGAAATTATTTTAAATTAACAGTTTGACAAGTTTACAATTTGCAGTTAATGTCTTCTCTGTAATTTTTACACTTTACAAAGTCGTCCCAGGGGCCGGATTGGACCCTGTGGAGGACCTGTAATGGCCCGCGGGCCGCATGTTTAACACCCCTGTTACGGATGAGAGAATTGTGTGTACTACACTATACTACACTACCTCAACACAAATTGTTTTAAAAAGACAGACTTGATTGTTTCTGACCTGCCAGGACATGAAATGAAAATATGTTCCTGCTAACAAGTAATACAAGGAAATTCATGTGATCGTGCCATCTGCATTTGCCAAGAAAACATTTCCTTGAATGTTTAAAGATTTATTGCTTCTAAATTAGTGCCCCCCCCCCCCCCCCAACAGTTAACCTGTCATTAAACAGAGCTCGATGTAATGTTGCTATAATATAAGAAAAATGCCAAATAGTGATTTCTTTGGTGATAGTTGATATAAGAACTGACACACCACAGTACATTTTGAAGTCCCTCGAATTCACAACCTTCCTGATTGTCTTTAGGGTTTACTAACATGTGAATCTGCTTTTTGGTTGAGCAGTCTCACCAACTCATGCCCTCTTAAAAAAGAAAAAGCAGGAAAAATAGCCCCAGACTTGCAGACACTAAATGACTAAGCACATTCCATACGAGTTACCATTTCCCAGAAGCAGGAATGTCCATGTAAGCCCTGTCTGCTGTAAACATTACAGCTGAGGGGAAAGGGAGTGAGCCTGTTGCATGTTCTAAAAACTTCAGGAATTGCACCATCTTTTCCCGGAGTTTTCCAGATTTCTTCACTGCTCTGGTAATGTGTTCTCTTTGTTAGCCGTGCACAGATTCACTGAGCTTTCTCGTGAGCAAATAGAGCAGCCTATCTGTGAGCAACACAAGTGACGACTGAGCGCTTTGATAAGCCACACATCCTGCACAGCTTTTACTTCTGCTTTGTGGTTAATGGTTTGAGTGCAGGCTCGGCGTGCATTTATGAAAAGCGTGCAGTGGTCGTGGCCGGAAGTTTGCATTGTTTCTGTTCACCAAGTTGTCAGAATATACTGTAGAGACACAAACATGCACACTGCACGAAATACGGACACACTTTTTGAAACTGCTACTCGTCATTTAAACCCGCTGTAATATGGGTTACATTTGTGCTTGAATGGGATTCCCACACTTCAGTTGCAGTTGGAGCACTTTTAGATTTAAAGTTCCAGCTGAAATAATTTAAAGGCCTTTCCTTTTTATGTGTACTTTCTGACACAACTTTTCTTGAAAAATTGCAATTGTGCAGAATTACAGTTGTTAAATTAATCTTTGACGTATTGCAGTGTTGGATTTTTTTTTCATAAAGGGCCTAAAATCTGACATCATTTTAATTGATTTCTGTGTTTATGTTTTGCTCCAGACTCGCATGCAGAGCCTACAGCCCGAGCCAGGAGCGCGCTACAGGAACGTGATGGACGCCTTGCGGCAGATCGTACGAACTGAAGGTGTGTGGCGACCAATCAGAGGCGTGAACGTGCTGGCGGTGGGGGCGGGACCTGCACATGCTCTCTACTTCGCGTGCTACGAGAAGATCAAGTTCTCGCTCAGTGACGCTATTCATCCTGGCACGAACAGCCACTTTGCAAACGGTAAGATGCCTCCCAGCAAACACACACACAGATCTTACTGAAAATAGAAGTTTTTATTCCTGATGCTCACGTTTTACTGCACTTGCTTTTCATTTTTCTGTTCAAAGTGATTGAATAGAATAGACCAAGTGTCTTATTTTCATTCAGGGGCCACATTCAGCACAATTTAATCTCAAGTGACCAGTAAAATCAGAGCATAATATCCTATAAAAAAACCCAAACTCCAAATGTTTCCTTTATTTTAGTGCAAAAAAGTACAATTCTGAAACTTTTCAAGAAAAGTGAGATCAGTTTGAACAACATTCTGCCTCAGTTTATCATTTACACATTACAACTTCCAGATCAGAGTGTCTACAAAGGAACACAACATTTAGTCACAGCTATCTGTAGCTGAACAATATAGTATTTTACTTTATGATCAAAATGACAAAAGTCAGACAAAAATTACAGAAATGAGACACAAAGCGACAAAAAATGGACAAATGACACAAGTGAGACAAAGAAAGACACAAAACAACAAAAACAAGACAAAAAGCAATGAATAAAACAAAACACAAGATGATAAAAATAAGATGAAACACAAAATGACAAAAAGTGAGACAAACGACATGAAACAAAACAAGAAGAAAGGTAATAAGCTACAAAAAAATTAGACAAATGACATAGCGAGACAAAAAATACACAAATGTTACAAATGAGACATAAAACAAAATGACAGAAATGAGGAATATGATGAAAAAGGCAAGAAACAAAGCGACAAAAAAATAGACAACGCAAGTGAGACAAAAAAAGCAAAGCAACAAAAACATGAGACAAACGACAAAATCAGACTAAAACAAAATATAACAAAAATGAGTCACAAAAGAACAACGAGCAATCTAGTATTTTACTTCATGATCAAAACAACTTGTCAGTCTAGAAATTATTTAAAATTTATAGTTTTACAAATGTACAATTTGCAGTATTTTTTCCACTTTACAAAGTCATCCTGCAGGCCGGATTGCACTTTCTGGAGGGCCGATTTTGTCCCGCGGGCCGCATGTTTGACACTCTGGGAACAGAGAATGTAGTATAAGGAAGTTTAATATATGCTTTAATGGAGCTAATTATGCAAATGTTTTGCGTCACTTTAAGGCGCACACTGAAAAATTTGTCAGTTCAGTGAAAATGTGAGCGGGAGGAAGCGGCTTTATCTTCTTCTATTCTGTGGTCTGCAGGAGTGGCAGGCTGCATGGCCACAGTGCTGCACGACGCCATCATGAACCCAGCTGAAGGTAAGACCTCGTCCTGGTGGGATGTGCACACACTCTCGAGTTGTGCATCCTGTATGTCAAAGTGTTAGTGTTGGTCTTTTCATGGAAGCTCTCAACATGCTGCAGAGACTATAGAAAGTGAGAGTGATGCATTTTGCGATCTGGACACTAGGTGGAGCTACAGACTCATGTGTCTGAAGGAGAAGCTCAAATGTTCCACCAACAACTGAACTGCTCCGTTACTGACATGGCAATTGAGAAACACGTTTAGCTGAAGGTCTTGTTACTTTAAAAAAAAAAAAAAAAAGAAGCTAGAATTACAGTAAATGGATCATGATTATTGACTGTATTTGTTTGTATAGATAATGGATAGATGTAGAGCTGCGTGATGTGTCACAGAGGGCAAAGGGGCTTCATTATCAAGGGGTGTAATTGGCTATTATGAGACTTTCACAGTTGTTTGCATCTAATTAGTGAAACTATCAAACTTTCTAATACTGTTAATGGAGTGTTATTGATAGTTCATAATTACTGATGGAGAACGTGACCGTATAAACACGACTGTTCAAAAGTAACTCATGCTTTTATTCTTGTGCTAACATAACTGCACAAGGTTTTCTAATCATCAATGAGCCTTTCAACACCGTTAGCTAACACAATGTAGCATTAGAACACAGGAGTGATGGTTGCTGGAAATGTTCCTCTGTACCCCTATGGAGATATTCCATTAAAAACCAGCTGTTTCCAGCTAGAATAATTATTTACCACATTATAATGTCTAGACTGGATGTATGATTCAGTTAATGTTATCTTCATTGGAAAAAAACTACTTTTCTCTCAAAAATAAGAACATTTCGTAATGTACACGCTAAATGAGAAAACAGATGAGCCTTACCACAAGTTTATGTATTTTGAGTTTCCGATGCAAGTGACACGGACAAAATAACAGGATCACCCCAGAATGTTTATGCAAACCAGCAGAACAGCCCTGCAAAGATAAGTACCTTTCTGAAGCTGCCTGAAAATGATATATGCAGCTTTTTCTGGGAGTATTTTAGGTGTCTTTTTATTATTTGTGTGTGTCAGAGCGTTATTACATACCTAGGTTTGATGAGGTCTTCCTGATGTGGCCTTTCTTTTGTCCTTTTAGTTGTGAAACAGCGTATGCAGATGTTCAACTCGCCGTACCGCGGCGTGTTGGACTGTGTGGGCTCTTTGCTGAGACGTGAAGGCCCCGCCGCCTTCTACCGCAGCTACACCACCCAGCTGACCATGAACGTGCCCTTCCAAGCGCTCCACTTCATGACCTACGAGTACCTCCAGGAGCTCCTCAACCCTCACAGACAGTACAACCCTTCCTCTCACGTTGTGTCCGGCGCCCTGGCTGGAGCTGTGGCCGCCGCCGCCACGACTCCGCTCGACGTCTGCAAGACCCTCCTCAACACGCAGGAGGCTCAGGCTATTCACGTGATCCAAGCAGAGGCGGCGACGGCAGGCGGAGCGGTCGGAGCCGCCGCCTCGGCCTCTGGCAGCCGACACATTTCTGGCCTGGGCGAGGCTTTTCGGACGGTGTACAGGATGGGAGGCATGCCGGCCTTTTTTAAAGGCGTCCAAGCCCGCGTCATCTACCAGATGCCCTCCACCGCCATCAGCTGGTCCGTCTACGAGTTCTTCAAATACATCATCACCAAGCGGCAGCACGAGAGACGGCTGCGTGGAGATCGAGACGGAGACAAATAAACACCTGGCAAATCAAAGGTTTATCTCTCCATGCTGATCAGTGGAGTCGGTATTGATTTCTAAACATCCGAAGGAATTAAAAGCTCTTAGATTATCTGAGCAACAAGTAAGCTTATATCTTGTTTACTGAATTATAATGGTATCTGATCTAGTTCAGTGCAGGTGAGGACAGATAGAGGTGAGGCAGGGCTTTCATTAGTGCATCAGTACACGTGCAGAAGAAGAAGGCCTCGAAGTGGCAGGAAGTTCTGGTTCTGACTGTTCATTATCGTGTCCAACTTGACAAACTCCTCTCACTGGTTTTCTAGGAGAAACACTGTGGAGGCATAGCGAAGTTTGAATTTGTCCCTATGAATAAGAAGTGCTCACTTCCTCTCTACCTGGTGCAGTTGGTAAGAATAACTGAATGTCTGATTTAAATCCCGCACATTGGATTAAAAAAATCAAAGGTAAAAGTGTGTCAGAGCTTTAGTTTTAGGACCTTTACGTTCACTTCCAATGAATTTATTGTAGTAGTTTTGTGCATATTGTCTAAATTAATTTAAAAAGAAAAAAATGTCACAATGAAAAGACTGGGAGACCCTTAAACCTCATGGTTACAAATTAATGTATTTAAACCAAAACAAAACTGCACGTTAACCTCCCCTTTCTGACCACAAGGGGGCGCACTGGACAACCACTATGCTAATTCTGTTGTGCTATTTGCAGATGCTGAAATATTACAGAGGAACACATTTTAATTGGATATTTTTCACAATGTACTTGCCACTCAGCAAAGAGTAAAAGAGTGTTTATTTTAAGTGGACTAAGGAACTCCCTGACGTTGGATCCCAGCCTGTCGGGTATTTTCTCAATTTCAAGAGACAGATTTAGTTAGGAAATACTCAAGTATTCAGCACTTGAGTTGAACGGGTATGAGTGTGTGTGTGTGAGAGGGAGAGCAGAGCTGACTGGATTTGATCTCAGCATGGCTTCTCTGTGCTTTTCACTGCTTAACATTAATTACTGAAGATTAGGGTCAAATAAAAGTGAGGGAGAGTTCTTGAAATGACCGTAGGAAGAGAGGTTTTGTGTTGCAAGAGCATCTTCCACAAGCACTAGTGTTCAAAAGTTTGGGGTCACTTAGAAATGTCCTTATTTTTGAAAGAACGACGTTAACATTAAATGAATGATAAATCCAGTCTAGACATTGTTAATGTGGTAAATGACTATTCTAGCTGGACACAGCAGATTTTTAGTGGAATATCTCCTTAAAGAGGAACATTTCCAGCAACCATCACTCCTGTGTTCTAATGCTACATTGTGTTAGCTTAAAAAGCTCATTAGAAAACCCTTGTGCTCTTATGTTAGCACATGAATCAAAGTGTGAAATTGTCTGGATGACCCCAAACTTTTGAACAGTCGTGTACATGTTTTTGACTTTTCCATTGGAGCCATTAGAGGATTCGTTACTGATGAGCTCATAGATGGTTCTGGCAGATTTCAAATTTATTTTCAGAAATGTATCCATCAAATGGAAGTTGTTAGAAGCTCAGTGCAACAGAATATTGAACAGATTAATAAAATCCATTGAACTGGAAAAGGTTCTACAGTACTTCATACTAGAGCTGTTCATAAACTGAGGAGTGTAGTCCGTGCATATTGAAAGTTGTGAATAAAAATTATTTTTCTGATTTTCTTTTTTTTTTTTAAATCGCACAGCATTCTCGCACTTAAAAACTTTTATATTTAGGAGAGAATTAAGGTTGAAGAGAGACTGCTTCTAAACATGCCTTCAGTTAGCAGCACACAGTTAGATCCTCAGTGAGATGCAACGTGTTTGAAGCCATAAAACGGAGAGATTGCATATATGTATAAATCTGTGCAAATATAATCTCTAACCAGCTGAGTTTTGAGGCTCCTATGTTCAGTGACATAAATATGACATTGTACAAGTTTTCTTAAGACTATGCTGTAAAAAAATGCAAGTTTTTTTCAACGCACAAATTCCTCATGTGGAAAGTAGCAAAAAGGAAAACCTGGATTATTTTCAAATCAAACAGCCCATATATGTGTGTGTGTGTGTGTGTGTGTAGGAGGAATAAATGGATAAAGAGTATTTAAAAATGATTGTAGGAGTGTTCCTCGTGTGAAGCGTGAAGTTTCAAAATTGGGAAACCAAAGATGAAGAGCAATAGAGAGTGAGAGCAGGAGAGGAAGCAGTGGTTTGTCAGACACTAATGTGAAATGCTTGAACGCTGTTTGAAGGCGACACCTGTATTTTGTGAATTGTAAATAAACTTGCTAAGGCAGCTCCTCGCAGAAGCAGGGTCTTCTCTTGGTGCTGGCTCTCCAAGCGCTGAGAGACTATGAATTCGTCTACTTGTCTTTCTTTCAATATGACGCAACGAAAACATGCACTGACTGCTTGATAAGACTGAAGATTCTTCCGAGACACGAGTGGTTTCAGTCGAGACCTCAGTCTCTAGATCAGCGGTGTGAAACTCATTCTAGTTCAGGGGCCACATTCAGCACATTTTTATCTCCAGGGACCGGTAAAATCACAGCATAACCTATAAATAACCACAACTCCCATTTTTTTCATTTGTTTCTGCAAAAATGTGCATTCTGAAAATGTTAACATTTAAGGAATTACCTTTTTACAAAACATCACTTTTCAAGAAAAGTAAATTCAATTTCTACAACATTAAGCCTCATTTTATCATTTACACATTACAACTTACAGACCACAGAGGATCTATGAAGGAGCACAACATTTAGTCACTCTGGAACTGAATGATGTAGTCTTTTACTTTATGATCAAAACAACTTGTCGTGGTCTAGACATTTTTTTAAATTTATAGTTTTACAAATGTACAATCTACAGTTAATGTCAGATTGTAATTTTTACACTTTACAAAGTCGTCCTGCGGGCCAGATTGGACCCTCTGAAGGGCCAGTTTTGGCCCGTGGGCCGCATGTTTGACACCCTTGTGCTAGACAGTTATTTTAACAGACTCCACTGCAGTGGGTGAAATGGAATAATTGGCGTAATGTTTGTTCCTCCAGCAGCTTGTTGAATAATTGCCCAGTGATTCCATTTTTTTTCTGAGCCCTCATCATTCATTTCAAATTGAAGAGTCTCTGAAATCCTCCTCAGATTGATAAAATGTCAGACGGCTCTACAGATATTGAGGGTGCAACATGTCCCAGCAGCAGATATTCATCCCTCTCTGGTTTCCCACCAATGAACAACAGAATTTCTGTTATTTTATTTTAAGAGTCGCTCCAAAGATGTTAAAAGCAGGCGACAACAGATAAAATGATGACATTTTGAATTTAGACTTTCTGGTTTGAGAGACAAAACAAAAAGATAAGATTAAAAACTGCATATCCATTAATATACTATTAAAAAATTACTGGGTGACTGGTAGATATCCATGAAGGTAATATTGAAAAGTGAAAACCCTTTCAGAGCTTAAGATGCTAAGATTAAAATGTGAGTATATTATTGAAGTGTGTAAACTAAACCAAACTGTGAGAGCTGTTTTCAGGAAAACATCCATCCATTATCTATCTGCCGCTTAATCCTCATTCGGATGAAATGGGGCTGGAGCCTGTTCCAGCTGACTTAGGGTGAAAGCAGAGGACACCAGGACAGGTCACCAGTCTGTAACAGGGCTACATATACAGACAAACAATCACACTCACATTCACACCTATGGGAAATTTAGAATAACTAATTAACCTCAGCATGTTTTTGGACTGTGGGAGGAAGAACATGCAATCTAGAAAGATCCCAGGATTGCAAGACTTAAACCAGGGATCTTCTACCTGCATGGTGAACCTGCTAACCGCTGATGCACTGCACTGAAAATGTTCCTCTGCACCTCTATATAGATATTCTATTAAAAATCAGCTGTTTACAGCTAGAATAGTCATTTACCACATTAACAATGTCTAGGCTGGATTTATGATTCAGTTAATGTTATCTTAATTGGAAAAAAAAAGATTTTCTCTTAAAAATAAAGACATTTCTGAATGACCCCTAGCTTTTAAACAGTAGTGTATATTCATACGAAGAATCTTCAAGAAGGACATATATGAAGGAAGAATGAAGGTAGAGTGGATTTCAGAAGCCCAGATTAAAACTGAAGTGAATCTGCCAGGTGGTAGAGGAGTAGTTTAATTAGATGAACAGGCTAATGAAAAACATTTAATAATAAATTGCATTTATAATTTATATAGCACTTGTCATAAAAAAGATGCTTCACAAATTAAGCAAAATCAATCATCATAAATAAACACAAACATAATAAAAAAACAACAATAAAACTGAGATCAAGGGCGAATACTTTTTTAAATTTTGTTTATTGATTTATTTTATTTTATTTTATTTTTTAGAGATTATTGTATTGTCTGTGTTATTTGTACATTCGCGATGCTTCTCTACTGGAGAGTTGAGCAACGGCAGGAGTCCTCATCTCAGTATTCATGATTCTGGTTTATCTCTGCTTCACCCTCCACAGCAGCAGGTGGCGCTAATGTGCCTCTAATACACTGCTGCTGCTTCGTGGTCTATAAATGAAACACAGAGGAAGAAAAGTAAGAAGATGGCTGCATTCAAACAATTACTGAAGCAAGGTGGACTTCTTTTCGGCGTTATTGGACTCACGGTAAGTGTTGAAAACTGATATATACTCACTTCTTTTAGACGTTTGTCGACTTGTTTGTTGGTGAGAGCTACAGGTGTTCAAGGAGCACCAAACTGGGTGGTTCATTCCAGAACTGGAGGACATTTTACCGTCAAATTTAAAATAATCCATGTACAAAATACTAAAACATGCAGTTGGTTTGTAAATGTACTTGTTTTGAGACCAAATCTAGAAAAAAAATTGAAGAAAATAATGGTTGAAAAATATTTTTTCAAATACCAAATAAGTCTGGAGTCCCTCCTAAAATGCCATTTCCTCTTGTCCCATTGAATCTCAAGTGAAACAGTTAAATTTAGATCTCTTATTTTATCCCTCCTGTCATCCTGCGGGTCTAATTGACCCGTTTTAAAGTTTTAGAAATGTGGAAAAAAATATATTTTCACAGTTAAAACTTCCACATTTTCAAAATTGTTTTAGGAAATTTTTGAATATTTTTTTGGTGGAAAAAACAAATTAAAACAAATGTTTAAGAACATTCAGGAAAAAAATCAACCAAAATCTAATGAATTTCACTGTCAAATTTGGGGATTTTTTATTTAAAAAAATAAAACTTTTGAGGGAAACTTTTCAGGAATTTTCTTCCTGAAGATTTTGCTTTTTATATATATATATATATATATATATATATATATAGATAGATAGATAGATTTGGGGAAATTTTTTCTGAATTTTTAGACTTTTTTCAGACAAGGCAACAACATTTTTTGGTCAGGACAACACGAGGGTTAAACTTTGATGTTGCTTGTAATTTTGAGAAATCAGCATATTATTTTCATTAATTATTATGCATGGAACTCTGTTAGCATAACCTTTTAGCTGAGAAAACAGTGAATCACATGATTGTATTCATTTATTTTTTAGAAGTCAACCAGGGTAACTGGTTTTTATCAAGGAAAAAATCATTGGTCGCAGTTATAAGATACAATATGGATCAGCATAATTCAAACTCACACATCCCACCAATGTACATATACTCTGTTTGTGGGAATTACTCTGAAATATTGATAATAATTTCATTGGGCTTGTGTTTTCATTGTAAACATTCCATAAGGTGCTTTGACAGTGAGATCACGATTTTGAACTTTCCCTCACCTTAAAAACAACTTTGTGGCACAATAAAAACTATGTAGGCTACAGATAACTTCAATGCAAAACAGCTTTACTGTAAAATTCTTCCACACAAGAACATTTTAGCAAGACAGAAAATAACAGTAATATGTAAGGATAAAAAATATATATGTCTATAAATAAAACTAGAAAAGTGAACAGTAATGAAATTGTTGAGTTGTAATTGTAATGTAAAATTCAGGTCTGAATGTTTCTGATGGAGGTAAAATCTTTGTCATTTCTTATTTTACTTTCCGGTTGCTGGTTCCAATATGATCTGAAAGCTTCTTTCAATTCTGGAATACAGTTTTTTAACATTGCAGATTGCAGCGTAGCCACTTTTACAGAGTTATCCCTCTTCCATGAGCCTCTACTGATTACATGTATGAGCTACTACAAGTGTTCAGTCATGTGTGACTTGCCCAACAGCACAGCTACCACCTCTATGAAGGTGCATTTTCCTGTTTCATGCTTGTCGGGATGCATCAGGACTTGTAGCGTTGTGGTTTGATGTGTCTCAGAACACCTAAGCAGGTGGTTTTGAGGGATCATGTCACAATTCATCTCATATTTGGTGCTGTCCATTTATCCGACTGCCAGATAAGTTTTTAAAACCAGGTGTAGACAAGGAGGAACCTAGGCTGTTTTTTGGAAACATTTCTCTTTTTCTGTTTTCTACTTCATATTCATCCGTAATATGTAATAAACTATCAAAGGCTTGATTGGCTCAGTTTACACATCAATGGTACCATTTTTATTCCATGTTTTATTTGTTGTTTGCTAACCCTACTCTAATCATAGTAACAGGGTTGCTAATCCATGCTAATGTTAGCTTTTTCTCAGCAGTAGAAGCTAGATATTTAGCTAGCTGTTACTGCTGACCAAGAGGACAAACTGACTGATGGAAAACAGTCAAAAGAATGAGTCTGATCCTGATAATATGAGGTAGAGTGAGACATTCAATGAAGGCTGACAATACTATGAAAATGTGAAAAATACAAGAGAGGACATAGCTTTGCTCTACACATTCTTTTGGAAAATTGTTTGATGATGTTAATTCCAGCATTTCATGTGATTCACTGTTTTCTTCTTCTTCTACCAGATAAAAAGGTTATACTAACAGGATTGTTGTGGGACACACGTTCCATGAATAATAATTATTATTTAAAATATTACGTTGATTATTTTTTCCCCTAAAAATAACAAGATACATCAATGAAAAAAATAATCCCAATAAAGGAGATTTAGATTTAATTTGAACTGTTTTAGTATTTTGTACGTGGATTATTTGAAATTTGATAAGTGGGATGTAAAATGTCATCCGGTTCTGGAATGGCACACACACACACACACACACACACACACACACACACACACACACACACACACACACACACACACACACACACACACACACACATATATACAATTATTAAAACATTTATTTACTACCACTGCTGCTTGCAAAGTATAGCAAAAACAGGATCTCAATTATGAACAAAATGCCTTAGACTGAAACAGGTAAGTTGTGATTTTTGAAATAGGTTTTTAAATTATCACTAGTCTAGTACATATTAAAAGCATCAGTAGTAAAAAAATATTGTTCTTTTTTACTTTGGCATTGTAAATCTCATGACCTTGATCAGTGTTAATTTTAGTGTTGCAGAAAATTCGTAACAGGAAGGACAAAAACTTATTTTAAAAATATAATTACAAAACAGTTATCCCACTTTCCGTGATAAACCTTTCTGCTCTGGGTATCGGTATGCCCATGCTGCCTGATCAAAAGCTGACGGTCGGGACTCCACAGACGTAGAAAAACCCCCACCTCCACCCTCCCTCTGCAGCGGATCCTGTTTCACTCGAGGCCCCCTGTTTGTTGTCATTCCCCGCGGCCTACAAGCTAAAATGTTGTCTTTTCATGTCTCTCGTCTCACTTTACCGTCCTGCCATCGCTTTCCTCCCTCTGTTGTTCTTCTGCAGCGTCCTTGCTCTGAAACGTGAGGGGATCCATTTAGTCGGACAGGAAGGTCTTGGCAAGTGAGGTCACGCCCTCTTCTTCGGGGCACACGGCAGCAGGCCTGGTCAGAGCCAAGGTCAACATCAGGCGTGTGGGTGAAATACAAAGACAAATGAGGTGACTTAGACCCGGCTCGCATTCTGCAAATCCCCCAAACAATCGCCCAGAGGATATATTAGTGTCTGGTTAGCCTGAGAAGGAGAGATTCGGACCAGCGGGCTCCTCCTCTGCTGTTTGATAAATGGTGTGTCGCTGCTGTTTAAATGTGGGATGAGCCTCCTAATCTCTCCATCGGTGACGCTCCACCTGCAGGTCACACAAATACAGGCGATGCCACACTTCATCTAACTGAAGAGATGGCGATAAACAGCATTAATCATAATTCAGTTGGCAATGTGGCATGCGGCATCAGAGACCCCACGTGGCCGCCGCTTTATGAAGTGTTTTACAGCTCAAGGACTCTGAGAGAACACCCCATTGAAGCCCGCTGAGGATGATAAATGTTCATTCTCATGCTGTGATGTAACCTCGACTCCAAAATTAAAAACTGCGGAAAGTATTCAAAGTCATATTGTAGCCATTTGCTTTAATTATTTAAGTTTATTTTTTCCTCCTTAATGTACACACAGCTTCTCATATTGACATAAAAACACAGAATTGTAGACATTTTTGTAGATTTATTAAAAAAGAAAAACTGAAATATCACATGGCCAGAAGTACTCACACCCTTTGCTCATATTTATCTCAGGTGCTGTCCATTTCTACTGATCATCCCTGAGATGGTTCTACACCTTCACTGGAATCCACTTTTGTTTAATTATATTGACTGGACTTTATTAGGAAAGACACACAAAACTGTCAGCAAATGAGCATTATGAGGTCGAAGGAACTGTCCAAAGAGCTCAGAGACAGAACTGTGGCCTCCATAATACTGAAATGGAAGACGTTTGGGATGACCAGAACCCTTCCTAGAGCAATCGGGGCAGAAGAGCCTTGGTGAGAGAGCTAAAGAAGAACCCAGAGATCACTGTGGCTGGTCTCCAGAAATGTAGTGTGGAGATGGGAGAAAGTTCTAGAAAGTCACCCATCACTGCAGCCCTCCAGCAGTTGGGCCTTTATGGAAAGCCCGCATAGAGTTTGTCAAAAAAAAAAAAACTTAAGAAAGACTCCCGGTCTATGAAAAATAAGATTCTCGTCTTCTGACGAGGCCAAGATAGAAGTTTTTGGCCTTAATACAATCCCACAGTGAAACATGGTGGTGGGAGCATCATGTTGTGGGGGTGTTTTTCAGCTGCAGGGACAGGACGACTGGTTGCAATTGAAGGAAGGATGAATGCGGCCAAGTACAGAGATATCCTGGAGGAAAACCTCTTCCAGAGTGCTCAGGACCTCAGACTGGGCTGAAGGTTTATGAACTAAGGCACTCTGCTAAAATAATGAAGGAGTGACTTTGGAACAACTCTGACTGTTCTTGACTGGCCCAGCCAGAGCCCCGACTTAAACCCAAATGAACATCTCTGGAGAGACCTGAAAATGTCTGTCCACCAACATTCACCATCCAACCTGACAGAACTGGAGAGGATCCCCAAATCCAGGTGTGAAAAACCCGTTGCATCATTCCCAGAAAGACTCATGGCTGTCTGAGCTTCAAAGGATTCTTCTACTCAACACTGAGCAAAGGTCTGAATACTTGTCACCATTTCAGTTTTTCTTTTTTAATAAATCTGCAAACATGTAAAATTACGTTTTTCTGTCAATACGGTGTGTTGTGGGTACATTAATGAGGAAAAAAATGAACTTAAATGGTTTCAGCAAATGGCTGTAATATAACAAACAGTAAAAAATGTAACGAGGTCTGAATACTTTCCGTACCCACTGTACATTTTATTGAATTTGTTGCATTTTCTATCACTTAAATACACTGCATGTGTTTTAAGGCCTCAGTATTTCCTCCTAAGATTTGAATCCAAAACAACTAAAGCAAACAGTACCACCGACTGCATGGCTTGCAAATGTTGCTTCTTTATACTTTGATATTAGTTTTTCGGTTCCTGTCGGTTGTCGTTGAGCTCCACTAGCAGGGTGTCTGGACCGTTCTAACAATTATAAAACCACAGACAATCCAATATGCACAATATCCTTTTCACACATGGCATTCTGTAGTGTGTCCGTGGCATGAAGCAACAAGAGAAAACTTCATTTGGTTTCATTTGGTTCCATGAAACTTGAACTACACTTCGTTAACTCTTCTTTCAGACGGAGTTCTCTGTTCTTTGTGAGGACTCAAAGGTCCCACATTACCTGCTGTGTTTACTTGTCTTCTTCTGACTACATGTTTCTCATCAGACCCCTCTTTATGTCATACTGGTTTGTTTGCTCCAATGAGCTTTGACTGGCCGGTACGACTTCCTTGAGGACTGAGACTGATCAGCTCCACCAGCACCTAAGAGTGTTATGTGTGCTCATGTACCGGTATATGGACTGTGACCCATGTCTGTGAGTCTGTGGATCATTGTTCCAACGCTTTGCTTCACAGCAGAATATTTGGTTTCATTCACTACAAAGATTTGTGATCCCCAGAAGACAAATCCTAGTAAATCTGTTGATTCCGATGAGCTGTTTTCCATCGAATGCTTCAGTTGCTGCCTCTACATTTTAATCTTTACACCAGCAACATCCTGATGAAAATTCTTTTTCAAAATGCTTTTTTATGAATGGCTGTAAGAGTGTTAGCACAAGTCACTAACACACTAAACATCCATCCATCCATAGAATACAGTAAGTCCTCAGTTTACGATGTGTGGCGTTTCGTTGTGTGGAACTAGTTGGAGAGTGGAGCGGATGAATGCGTCGTCATACGGTGCTATAAGACAGCTTTGTTTACATTTGCCAGTTGTACACCACCTTGGATTGTGCTACTTTACTAACTTTTTGCCCTTCATTATGGCTCCCAAGCACAAGTCAGACTCTTCTGATGGAGTTCCGACTTACGGCAAAAATCGACCGTAGGGACGAAACTCCGACATGAGTCGAGGACCGCCTGTAGACATTTACCACCTTAACAACATCTAGACTGTATTTGTGATTAATTTAATGTTATCTTCATTGGAAAAAAAATGTTTTACTTTCAAAAATATGGGCATTTCCAAGTGACCCCAAGCTTTTATCTCTAAGCATTGTTTCAAAAGAACAAAAAAAACAATATATGACATGAACTGGGTGGGCTAGATGAGGTGGTAATGAATTACCTGTATGAGAGTATTTAATAATATTTATGAGCCTACATTAAAAATGGAAAGTTATAACACTGAGCCCATGATTGGTGTAAATTCAGACTCAATTGGTGAAAATCAGCCTGAAGAGACGGGCAAATAAGGCTAATCTAGTATCGACAAAGCTTGTAAAAATTAGCTATCTTACTAAAGCAGCTCAACCTTTAAGATGTTAGCAGTAGAAAAGCAAAGCAAATGTATACATTACACTCACAACCAGAAATAGGGTATGGCCTTTTAATCCCATAAAATTAAGTGGATATCATTATGACAAACAAATACACCAGTTCAAAATGACGTTAAAGAGTCTATGCGCATGTACTAGGCTATGTTTACTAAAAGCTTTGTTTTCTTAACTGCCTACTTGAGTTCCTGGGGTTGTTTTTTGTGCCACACCCTGTCTGTGGATGTATGCCTAATTTGTTCCACTTAAAAGTAAGACTCACCCCTTTTAGTAGCCTCTATGTTCAATGTTCATCTTTTTCACGCTCGTGACTAGTTAAGACTGATTAATATTTGAGTAAAACTGGCTGACGTGCTACTTTTTCACACCGTTCCTTTGAGTTTCCCAAACCAGCAGCGATGCTGTACGGCTGGTTAATCTCGTATATCAGCTTTGAGTTAAGCGCCTTGCTCAAGAGCACCTGGATATCAACTGCTGATGCAACCGTTACTCATTCACTTCTCCTGCCCAGACTTTCCCAGCTGCTGGAGGCCTCAAATTAATGACTCTAATGATTTTTAGAGAGAAACACACACACACACAGCACAATTTATGTATGTTATTGCAAATCCTGTCAGTTTAGGATAAATCTCTGTGGGTAGCATTGGATAAACACTGTATACTCGTGTATCTTCCCAGAAACATAATGTTTTAGACCCAGAAAGCTGCAGCGGTGAATGGATAAATGTGGATCACAGGATAAATATTTAGATATCTTGGGCTGATGGACGAGCCGAAGCCGTTCTCTTGGCTGGTCTTCCTCCCATCTCCCCCCCGCAGGACACGGGAAACCAGTTAAAAAGACATTTCCAAACATCCACATCCATTGCAAAATCTATTACGCTGACGTCAGTGAGCATTACATGTTCACAGGCCGACTGAGAAGACACAGTGCAGCCTCTAAAGAGCACTTACACAGAAAAGCTTGTAGGTGTCAACTTTTAAATTGGTGGATATCTCATTTTAGAGCCAAACTCCCACAGGCTGGGATTACAGAGATGAGCATAGAGAAGTATCTAACGATATTTGCCTTTCAACAAATATGTATTTGAAACAGTTGTCCCTACTCCTCATATGGATTTAGCAACCATATCTCTCTTTTTCCCATTTCTCATAGTCCAGTGTTTGTGTGCTAGGTGTAAGACATATCAACAGGGTATTCACATCAGATCTGTGAGGATGCAGTAAAATCAGAGTACTTATTTACCATTTTAGGATTGTCAGGATCAACACTACCTCACCGGACTCACAAAGTTCATTGTCTGTGTTCCCTCAATGCTCGCTAACATAGTTTTGCTGCAACATCAGTAAATTCCAGTAGATTCACTGGTGTGGGCCAAATAAATCTGCACAAATAACGTGCACAGAGTTCAACTGTGGTGAACTTTGGTACGTCCTGCTTGACAGTGTTGACTTTTGATAGAACAGAAAGCCACACGGTCCGACATGGAGGACGACGACTGCCTCATAACTGTCTGCAAATTATTTCTCTCTCGTGGAGAAGTTTATATAGAAGAAACTGAATACAAGCAAATAGTTCAACTCAGCTGATAAGCTACAATCACTTTCTGCATATCCTCAGTCAGCTCTGTTAAGAAGAAATAACTCCAGCTGTGGTAAAGTTATTACATTTCATTTTTGACTATTCTAATCTGCTGTGCGGTGTTCTACAGAGTGTCCCTAAAGTCTGGACACATAGGAAGTCTCAAACTATATATTTTTTGCCTCCACAGATTAAATATGGCTTTGTCGAAAGAAGAAAGAGTTGAACTAGTGGTTCTCAGTGGATGGACATATTGAAAGACAGGGTTCGGGTTGGGGACAAGATTTTTTGGGCACTAGCGTAAATTTTAGCCTTGACCAATCCTTTAGTTTCAGCTGATACATTTGGTCATCCAGAACAGTGTTTGTCCACGACTCTGCCGGTTTCTTTAAACTTTTTAACCATCTTTGCCACTGTGGAAAAGCCCAGAGGAATCCTTACATTCATGTCCAATATCAGTCTTTCATGTCCTCTGAGAAGTACATGTTCAACTCTTTCTTCTTTAGAAAAAGCCATATTTACTCTGTGAGGACAAAAAATTATAGTTAATGAGATTTCCAATGTGTCCAGACTTTAGGGACGCCCTGTAGTATCTGATACACCTCCAGATTTACAGCTCCATTACTCAAAAGGGGCGGCATGGCTCAGTGGGTAGAGTGGTCGTCTTGTAACTGGAAGGTTGCGGTTCGATCCTTGGCCCGTCGTGCTCATGTCGAAGTGTCCCTGAGCAAGACACCGAACCCCTAATTGCTCCTGGTGGGTTGTGGTTAGCACCTTGCATGGCAGCTCCCGCCATCAGTGTGTGAATGTGTGTGTGAATGGGTAAATGTGACATATCATCATGTAAAGCGCTTTGGATAAAAGCGCTATATAAATACAACCATTTACCATTCAAAATGGACTTCCTGGATCATATTTTTCGTCTCATTAGCACCTGATGTAACAATCCCCCGATAGCACATCTGTAATTTCAGTCTGAACGTCTCTTTTAAGAACATCCTATCACCTTTAAGACTGCTCAGTCAGTTATGGGCTGTTGTATATTTCTGAATCAGTTTAGTTCATTGAAATTACCAGACAGAAAATATGGGTCGAGATTATAGGAAAGGGATATTCCAGCTCAGTTGTTTGGTGGTTGACACTGTCACCTTGCAGCTAGAAGATTCACAGTTTGCATCCCGGCCTTCCTGGGATCTTTCTGCATGGAGTTTGCATGTTCTCCCTGTGCATGCGTGGGTTTTCTCCGGGTTCTCCGGCTTCCTCCCACAGTCCAAAAACATGCTGAGGTTAATTAGTGACTCTAAATTGCCCGTAGGTGTGAATGTGTGTGCGACTGTTTGTCTGTATATGTAGACCTGTCCAGGGTGTCCCCTGCCTTCACCCGAGTCAGCTGGGATAGAACTCCAGCCCCCTTCAACCCTAATGAGGATTAAGAGGTATATAGATGATGGATGGGTGTTCAAAGGGGGCTCATTTTTGTCCCCCAGCAGTTTGATCTGCCCATGAAAGGCTGCTTTAGAGGTGGATGCAGTCATCGTGGACATAGGATTCATGGTTGGGCAACTGTAGTGGTCACTTTTTGCATTAGCAGTGCTAACACTGTAGCATGCATTACTCTGCTGTATGTTCAGATGGCTCTCTGCTATAAGCTGAAGTGTCTCTGAGTGTAACGCAGCCTGTCTGGGCCTGTCAGGACTCAGCTCTGCAGCCTGAGCGCCTCGTTGATCATCCACTGATGGGAGGAGTGTTGCTCCTCGATGACCAATGGTGAGAGTTGTGAGAGTGGAAGCAGCAGCATCTGCAGCAACGTGTGGGTGTTGTGACAGGAATAGAAAGCAAGCCAAGAAACACTCTCCAAATAACTGATAACTAGTCAGAGACAGCCATGATCTCAGGGAGAATGTTTTATGTAATGCTCTCATACACACTACTGTTCAAAACTCTGAGCTCACCCAGATAATTTCATGATGAAAATTTATACTTTTATCCATATGCTAACATAACTGCACAAGGGTTTTCTAATCATCAGTTAGCCTTCCAACACCATTAGCTAACACAATGTAGCATTAGAACACAGGAGTGATGGTTGCTGGAAATGTTCCTCTGTACCTCTATGGAGATATTCCATTAAAAATCAGCCGTTTCCAGCTAGAATAGTCATTTACCACATTAACAATGTCTCGACTGGTTTTATGATTAATTGAATGTTATCTTCATTGAAAAAAAATATTTTCTTTCAAAAATAAGGACATTTCCAAGTGATCCTGAACTTTTGAACGGTAGTGTACTTTAGTGTAATTTTACCTACAGGTATTTTTCATGCGGGAACAAACTGTGTGATGTGGTAACTTCAATTACACAAATAGCTGAATACAAAAGAGAAAAACGTCTAATTAGACCCAGCCTTATAATGATTTATGTATCTTTAAGAGATCCATTTGGATGAAACTCAGCTGGCTTTGGGTTGAAATGTTAAATTTTATGTTATGCTCCCAAAAATACGAAACATGCCGGCACAAAATAATTTTGGGAATTTTTGACCTTAAGCAAAACAACTTCAGAAGAAATTGTGATTTTATTTTACGTCCTTGTTTTTAGTGCAAAGTCACACAAAATATATAAATTACCTTTTAACACACAGATGTTATGATGAAAATGATCATTTTGTTGCCTTTCTAGTACTCAGTAGAGTTTAGTAACAACACTGTGTGTGAGTAACTCGTGTATCAACACATTTTCCTTGAGGTTTTGGAAACTCCTTTAAGTCTTTCATGATGAAGCGGCCCTGTTTAATTGTATTGGTTTTTGTTTGCTCCTCAGGGCATGGATTCAAAGTACTACTACTAAAAATAATAATACACCATTTGATTAATGAGTCATCTTGCTGGCTAATATGTGCGTATGTACACTACTGTTCAAAAGCTTGGGGTCACTTAGAAATGTCCTTATTTCTGAAAGAAAATAAACTGTTTTCAATGATGATAACATTAAAAGAATCATAAATACAGTCTAGACATTTTCAATGTGGTAAATGACTATTCTAGCTGGAAATGGCCGATGTAGAGCAACTTCGATATACACTACTGTTCAAAAGTTTGGGGTCACTTAGAAATGTCCTGATTTTTGAAAGAATTTTTTTTTTTTTTTTTGCAGTGAAGATAACAAAATAATCAGAAATACAGTCTAGACATTATTAATGTGGTAAATGACTATTCTAGCTGGAAACGGCTGATTTTTAATGGAATATCTCCATAGAGGTACAGAGGAACATTTCCAGCAACCATCACTCCTGTGTTCTAATGCTACATTGTGTTAGCTAATGCTGTTGAAAGGCTAATTGATGATTAGAAAACTCTTGTGCAGTTATGTTAGCACATGAATAAAAGTGTGAATTTTCATGGAAAACATGAAATTGTCCGGATGAACATAAACTTTTGAATGGTCGTGTGTCTACTCCCACAGTGTCAGCATGATAGAACTAGAGTGGTGGGCTGATGTTGAATGTTGTGCTGTAACTGCTTTATTGTCAGTAAGGTATTTTATGCATAAAATATTATGAAACAATGACAAGCATGCACCAGTGTCCTCAGAGCAGAGACATTTAGAAAAAATATTTTTTTTCCCACAGAGCCTGTGTCAGCAGAGGTTAGATTTAGAGATTAAATCACGTTGTCTGCACATATCAGTGTGGCTTGAGTTCCAAACTCTGATCCTGGACGCGGTACAACCACTTATATGGTTTTCCAAACAGTAAATCTGCTGGCATCTCCGTGGAAAGTCAATAGAAGAGAGATTCAGTAAGTCAAACATACGCATACAGCGATGACTGCTGATCAGACAGCAGCTGCAGTTAACTCCTTTACTGTAAAGTAAACAAATCAGCAAAGCCAACACATGGTGCAAATAATACAATATGTGATGTGAGTTAGTGTGGGTGTGTGTGTGTGTGTGTGTAAAGGTGAGTCCTATTCTACTGTCAGCTGCCACCGTTCCTGTTGTTGTCATGACGGCTGCAGAAATAGCTCTGGAAGCAGAAACAATAGTTCACAGTAGCTCCACTGGAAGCACTAGCTGTAATACACCATGTATTGTTAGCAGTGATGGAATGCTACTTAAGTACAGTTTAGAGGTACAGATACTTCAACGTTTTCATTCTGGCTTTAGAGTTTACACTTTTAGAGGCAAACCATCTAATAAAACATTAATGTTACACATTTTATAAACTGCTAACTAGAATGTAGTTAAAATAGACACCACTAACAATGTGTGAACACCACAAATGTCATTCAGTCTAAATCTGACAGGGCTGTTTGATGAAGATATTTATTGATGTTTGGCTGATGGTATACTGAAGGTTTTCCCGAGGGAAAGTTGGGGATACGTGACATTTGCTTAGTAGGAATATTTCTTAAGTGTCTTTAACTTAAAGAAGGACACACTGATTATTTGTTATGATAGTGGTGGAGATTGACCTTTGTTCTAGAAGTTACAACTAGACTGTAAATAAGGACATTTCTAAGTGACACCAAGCTTTTAAAATGTAGTATAAATTAATTAAAGTTGCTTTATATTAGCTAAAGTTTCCTGTTAATGAGTTAAGGTTGACCTACACTATTGTTGAAAAGTTTGGGGTCATCCAGACAATTTAATGTTTCCATAAAAACCACATATTTATTCATGTACTAACATAACTGCACAAGGGTTTTCTAATCATCAATTAGCCTTTCAACAGCATTAGCTAACACAATGTAGCATTAGAACACAGGAGTGATGGTTGCTGGAAATGTTCCTCTGTACCTCTATGGAGATATTCCATTAAAAATCAGCAGTTTCCAGCTAGAATAGTCATTTACCACATTAACAATGTCTAGACTGTATTTCCGATTCATTTAATGTTATCTTTATTGAAAAAAAAATGCCTTTCTTTTAGAAATAAGGACATTTCCAAGTGACCCCAAACAAATAATCATAACCAAAAGGTCCAAAAGTTGACATATTTTGAGATTTCTGCTGGAAGTGGACATGGGTAAAATAACAGGAACAAAATATAGAGTTTTTATGCAAACCAGCGCAGCAGCCCTGCAAAAATAAATACCCTGCTAAAGCTGCCTGAAAATGTAGCTTTTTTTTTCTGGATGTCAGCTGGATTTCTATATTTAAATCATTCCTTGGATTTTATTATTGTTATGGAATAATGCCATAAAGTGAACTTTGAAACCCCAAACAACATTAGGATGGTATTATTAAATTGCTGAAAACCCAAAGTGTTGTTGCAATGCATTATTATTGTTGTTGTTGTTAATATTATTATTTTTACTATTATTATTCTCTTTGTTGTGGCGTGTTTAGTAGTCCAGCAGGTCTTGGTATTTACCTGTCAGACGCCTCTCTGTCTCGTCTTTATTTGCCTCCATCAGTCTGCGTCCTGCGGCCCGGCAGCTCTTCAGGGCGCGGAGCTTATCGGCTTTCTGTGTTTACCTCCCAATTAATCCCCATTAGTAAGGAGGAGGCATTGGATAGCTCTGAGACTTTTTTTTTTTGTCCTGAGCAGCAGATGAGCTGGTTAACAGGTCAGACGGACAGATCTCAATCTGAGCTCAGAGACTGGCAGTCTGGAAGGAAAGGAGCCGCAGAGACGCACCGATCAGCGCAGATAATAGCGACCTTTATACGGATGTGGTCCTAGTAAAGCAGCTTTTAGGCCAGTTTTGCAGATTGAATTTAACAGACATGTGTCAGTAAATTACTAATGGAGAGAAGGGTTAAGATGTTTTAAAAATATTGCATGATGTTCTTTCCAAATTCCACAAATCTGGATCTGACTGAACTCATTGATCCTCAGTTCCACTTTTATTTACGAGTGAACATAAACGAGGTGTGGAGCTTTGGGTGGGAAATGTCCTGGTAAATGTGGCTCCTGCTGTTTGCTCTCGGCCTGGCTGCTCTCTCACATGAGGGACATGAGTGCGTGGCTGTAATTATACAAGAATGGGTTTGGGAAACAACGGGCCGGAGGAACAATTACGCGCAGAGAAAAACAGCAATTGATGCTTTCCCTCTCTAATTTCCACACTGCTCCCATGATAATTTATCTTCTCGGGAATTATTTTAGCAAATAGGTGGACAGTTTTTGCCCCAACAGTCGATAAAACATCCAGTCTTGGGATTAGCTTTAGTGTGAAATTGACCGAGTTTTTAGCGTTCATGTGCGTAATGAACGGAACTGTTCTCAGTCAACTATCTGCTGTTATTGAACTCAACTATGTCTGTCTATGGATGCTTTTTTATTTAAATAATTTGTTGCTGAATTTACATCTAACATCTCAAGAAATAGTGGAAAAACGCGCATCAGGAAAATGTCCAAGAACCCACGTTGGCATATTTACATAAAGTTTCTGTCCAAAATCAGAAAAAGTGGTGTATATGTCGTTTAATTAACTCTTCAAAATTATGTGTTTTCTAAATTTTTAATCAACGAATCGACTTCTTTTAGCACTTTGTTGCTTTTATTACTAAACTCTTAAAGTTGAATTTTATTTGGTTTGGGATCCTTCAGCGTTTCCAAGAAGTCCTTTTGTGCGCTTTACCCGCTGAATGTGAAGCTAAATAGTACAATACTAAATAATACAGGGCTTTCACTACAGGTGCGTAATAATAATAAAGCTCCTGTAAAATCACTGGGTTGTTACAGTTTTTTTCTTGCAAATATCTTTTGGAAATATCCATTATATGATCGTTTTGGCGTTTTCCCGTCCAGGATTAGTCTGTTACCTGGGAGAATAACATCGGCCTGGCCTGAAATAACACCCTCACACTGAAATAATAGGCTACAGGACACGGAGCTCGTTCCCTCCTCCTCCTCCTCCTCCATCGGGCTCCCCCTTAAAATTCTCCCGTCCATTTCCCTCATCGGGATAAATGGTGAAACTTGTAGCAATAATACCCCCTTCTTTCACACAAGCGCCTCCCCGCTGCCTTCACCTCGAGCCCGGCTGCCCCCGAAGCCTCGCGGCTGGGGATCTTGGAGAGCTTTTCTCCGCAAACAAAAAAAGCCTCCTGAAGGGGAACAAAAGTGACCACATTTTTCCTCCGTGTCCCCTTCTCTGCGTAGAATAACCGGCTGCCTGTCGCTCAAATGGGAATATTAGGACGTCAATCTCGCGGCCCCTGTGCACTTTTGTCTTTGCTGAGTGCCAGGCTCTGCCTACCACACACCTTTTGTCCGACAATCCAATAAGAGCCATTATTCCCGCTCCATAGCGCGGCTGCAACTCGCTCTTCGGGTGTATTTTAGGTGCTTAATCGCGTCCTTTAAAGGACCTCAAATGGAGAATAACTTCCTCCTTTCACGTCGCCTGGCACAGGGACAAAGAGTTCCTGTGGCCTGGCCTCCTCCAGCAGCTTTCCCCTCAACATGATTATGAGCAAAATTTGCCACCAAGCATCTGATTCGGTCTGCTTCACCATCTGAGTCACAACGAAGGAAAAACAGATTATTACTTAGAGGAACATGCAGTTTCAGTTCTGTAGCGGTGATATATTTTGGTGTTTAAATGTTCCTTTTTTCCCCACACCACGCTGCAAGTTTGACATCCCATAGTTTTGTCCAAATACAAAATCAAAACGCACCTTGTTTAATCTCTCGGGTTTATTTGAATAGATGTGAAATAGACTAAAACAATTCTCTGTTGAACCAAAAACACGTTAATGCAGTTCAGTCTTTCCATAGCCTAAAATATACCACGTTCAAAACATTTCAAAGCCCAGTCTTCTTCTGCTTGAGTCCAGATAACAAGAAAATGCGCAAACTTGTGCTTGAGTCCTGCCGCTGCCAAACTACAGCACCATCAATTATTGGGCCGCAAAAAAACAAATCACCCAAGCTGATTCTGTTGAGATGCCACTGTGTGACAGCCAGCCGGGACGCGCTCTCACTCTGTTTATAATTCTTAGACAGGTGGATCCAAACGCACATTCATTATAAAACCAATACTGTTCTGAGACATTTTGACCAGGTTAATACACACGTCTAAAAAGGTTGTGGGTTGACCAAAAGTTAAAGAGCTCAGTGAAAATGGACCCCAGTTCAGTTCCGGTGAGACTACCAGGCCCGGATGCCCTGCAGGGAGCCCTGACAGGACGTGACCGCTGTCCCTTGGTGTGTTTGGGGCTGTGGAGAGCCGCCGAGGCCGCTCACGTTTCCCAAGTTCATGTTCATGAAAGCGTTCTGGGTGCTGGACGGAGGAAGGGCGGGGATGCTGGTGTACGTGCAGCTGTAGTTACTGTTGTAAGCGGGGCTGTTGTATGTGTAGGTCGGATATCCGTTATAGCTGTACGGGTTGGGTCCGTACTGAGCAGCGGCGGTGTAACTTTGCGCGCTGCCCAAACACGGCTTCCCGTCACGGACCAGCACCGGCACGGCGACGCGCCGCGGCGGCGGAGGGTGGTGTTGCCCCGCCGCTTCCAGAGACTTGTCCTGCCGCTGCCTTTTGCATTTATAGCGGCGGTTCTGGAACCAGATCTTCACCTGGTTCGAGGTGAGTTTGAGGGTGCTCGCCAGGTGCTCTCGCTCCGGGGCGGACAGGTAGCGCTGCTGCTTGAAGCGCCGCTCCAGCTCGAAGACCTGCGCCTGGGAGAAGAGCACCCTGGGTCTCCGCCGGCTTCTCTGCTTCTGCACCGGCCTCTCCGAGTCGCCCTGCCCGCCCTCTGTTGCCTCTTCCCTGGATAACAGCCCGCAGTTCTCTGGGCAGGTTGGGAAAGTTACATAAGAATCGTTAATATCTCAGCATGGTTTCTATCGTGCGTAAAAGGAATGCTGTGTCAATTATTCCAGTCCACAGATGTAAAACCAAAGTGCAATCAGTGCTGTCAGAGCCAAGAAAACGGGGAACATTTTCAGTGAAAATTTGAAAAAATACAAAAGCTTCTATCCAGGCTGCACAAATACACACTCAAATATAAAACAACCAGATTGGCTGAAAAGTCTGAGGAGGAAACGACCTCTTTTACTCTAAAAACAGACTCCACCAAATATAGTTTGAGGCACATTGTTTTACTTTGAGACTCCCTGAACTTTATCGGGGCACAAACGGTTCCAAACGTAGTTCTTTTCGCGGTTTATCTCTAATGAGTGATCCTAAGTGTCCTGGAGCAGCGCAGGCCGCCGTCTCTGGCTGTGACTGTGTTTATTAGCGCTGCTTCTCGGTGTCATTTCTTTTACAAGCCTCTTTAAACTAATTGTCCGTTTATGGTCCACACATCATAACAGACTCCGAATAGCTGAACCACTAGAAAGTGTTTGACATCTCCAGACTTTACTGGATTCGTCTCTGACTTCCACCGTTTGATAGCTCTTTATGGGGATAATGTGTGGCGGCCGCAGGACAGAAACTAGAAATCTGTGAAAGTCAAACAGATCCTTATTTTATCTGGCATTTTTTGCGCAACTTATATTTAAGCGGGGTTGCGTTTTTAAGGTCACAAATAAATATGGAGCAGCAGGACTTTTTAAAAACATTTTTAATGGCCTCTCATTGTGTTTAAGCTTGACCCCATTAGTCCTGACCTATAATGCTATGAAACCACTATAGCTGATTAGATTTGCATTTTTCATTTACAAAACTAAATTACAACGCGTCTAACATTTCTGCAGGTTTGCTCAGTGTCCATTATTAATCATTTTTCTGGTTAAATATGCAAAACATTTAGTGGCTTTTGTTTAAAAGAAGGCATTTGCTATTGAGCACAAACAGCTGCTTTGTAGCTGATCTTGTAAAGAAAACGCTATTCTATTTTTTTTTTTTTTTTTTTTTTTTTTAGTTTTTGCTCTGATAATTATTGTTTCTCGTGTCTGTTTTGGCCTATTGTCTGCTCTTTACAGTACAGCAGCTTGAACTCACTGCTCTCCTGCTCCTCCAGCTCGGCGGCCTCCAGCTTGGCTCCCTGCAGGCCGGGATGGACGTACATGTCCGGGGACAGGCTGGTCTCCCCGCGGTCCTCCTCACGCACCGCCAGCGCGCTGAGGTAAGCCAGGTTGTCTTCCCCGTCCGAGAAGGAAGGGCTGTCCCGGGCCCCGGCCAGCATGCAGGACGGCGGCGTTTGGAAATGCTGCTGCTGCTGCTGAGGAGGAGAGGAGGCCAAGTGCTGCTGGCTGTGGACCCGGTGCGTCAGCTCCAAGGACCCGGACTGCTGCTGCTGCTGCTGCTCCAGCTTGAGGATATCCTTGACAGAAAACGGCGTGGAGGTGAGCGGACTCTGCAGCATCATGTCATCCAGCTCCTGCTCTGCAGCATCGAGGAAATGAAGCCCGCCGAGTAACATGCACTCTCCTTCTGCTTTTCCACACTTTTTCTAGCAAATAATGGAGCCTGAAAGCCCTTTCTTTGGTAATTGGAGGTGCGTTAAACCTCTGGAATCCCTCATCGTCATAAATCGCACGAATACATGGGTATTAGTCCCGAGTTTGTCCATGCAGGTCTCCTCGCTGACAGATAAAATGTAGGGCTTTGTAAGTGCAGTTTGGACCGAAGGAGCGCCTCTGCCTCCTGTGATGTCAGGGGGAGGGGTGAAATGGAAAGTCTGTGCGCGCTGGAAGCATTTGGGAGAGAGAGAGAGGAGAGGTGGGGCGTGTGTGACGTACCTGGTTTTGTTTTCTGACTTGTGTGAATATGGTGAACAGATAATTGTTCTCGTAGCCACCGTGCTTATCTCTCTGGACTGGATGGATTTGCTGATTAAAAAGTCATTTTTACGCACAAGAAGCGCTTAAGTAGCCCTGCTCTGTGGCTGCAAATAGACCCGCAAGTTTGTGATGTTTTTAAGCATTTTCTTGACTGTTTTTATCAGTCCTCTTGGGCTAAAGACATTGATGTCCTTGTATAGGCTCGTGCGTAATTCCGTGCGCTCTTTGGAGATGCGCACGGTCCAGTTCAGCCAAAATGAGCAGCACCACGTCAAGGTCAACGGCCATGTCAAGGGATAAAGAAGCCAGGGGCTTTATAGATGAACCAGAAAGTGTTGTTCCGCTGATCATTATTATATAAATGAATGTTGGGTGATCTGGACAGGGGTTTGTCCTGTGAAGGAGGTGCAGTCAAACTTTTCTTTGTTAAAATGAACCTTCTCGTTTACAGTTTTCTGCTCTATATTCATAAATAATAGGTAATAAACTATCAAAGTCTTGATTGACTTAGCTTACACATCAATGGTACCATTTTTATTCCATCTTTTCTTTGTTGTTTGCTAACCCTACTCTAACCACAGTAACAGGGTTGCTAATCCATGCTAATGTTAGCTTTTTCTCAGCAGTAGAAGCTAGATATTTAGCTAGCTGTTACTGCTGACCAAGAGGACAAACTGACTGATGGAAAGCAGTAAAAAGAATGAGTCTGATCCTGATAATATGAGATAGAGTGAGACATTCAATCAAGGCTGTTTTGAAAATCTGAAAAATAAAAGAGAGGACATAGCTTTGCTCTAGCCATTCTTTAGGGAAACTGTTTATTGATGTTGACGACTTAAACGAGACACAAAAGACAACAAACGTCATCAACAGGGTTGCTAACATGTTGTGGGAAACTCGTTCCATGAATAATAATTATTATTTCAAATATGGTGACTTTAAGAAATGTTCCCAGAATTACAAGGGACATCAGTGAAAAAAATACCAATAAAAGAGATTTAAATTTAATTTTAAACGTTTTATTTGAGATTTAATTTGGTCATCAGAGGCTGGGAAAACAGAAAAATACAATTTTAGAGGAATCTCCAGACTTATTTGATATTTTAAAAGATATTTTCAAACTTTATTTTCTCCTGTTTTTTTAGAGTTGACCTCAGGATAAGTACATTTACACAACTACTGCATGTTTGGTATTTTGTACGTGGAAAATCTGAAAGCTTCATGGGTGGGACATCAAATGTCCTCCAGTTCTGTAGTGACCCTGCTGTACTTTCAGAAAGACATCCTTTAACTGGGTTGACTGATTCCGGTGGCTCCTTACAAGGACATCTCACCAAGCCTTTTCAAACCTCTATTCCTTGCTCTAATTTTATTTTATTTTTTTTAGAGGAGATGGCAAACATTAACATTTGTCAGACTGTACATCGGGGAATCGACTCCAGAAAACTTTCCCATTTCATAAAATAACGGAACCATGAAAACGTCAGTTTGAGTTTTAAATCTGTCACTCACTCCTGAGGCTCAATCCTCTGTTTACTGCGGAACACTGAGCAGCTATAAACTCTTTACAGACTGAATCTATGGTGGATTTTACAGCCTCCTCGTCCTCCAGCAGCTGCTCGGTGTCCCTCCGTCCTCTTTATCGCGGGTGTTGTATTAATAACCGCTGCGGGCCGATAAGCAGGGCCCCCCGGGGCAATTAAAATTCCTCCAAGAAAACTGACTGACGTTTTTAGCCCGCTCTAATCTTCTCCTATCAGCTCCCCTTTCCGTTTTGCAGCGGGACCCCTCGGCCTCTGTCACCCCTCTCCCTCTGCTCCTCCTGCGGGTTTTTCCTCTCTGGACACTCGGCAGGTGGAGGAAGCTTCGGGCAAACAAACAGCCTGAAATATTAGGAATAAAGCATTTAGTTTTAACCCAAACACCAGAATGTCTGTCAGGAATGTACACTGTTGTGTTCAACCTGCTTAAAATGCTGCAATACTTCATCAGAGAAGTTTCTATGAATAATAGAGGCCTAAACTTTAACGTTGTCCTAACTTTTCTTCAAATAACGTCCTAAATAGTTTGCAGCTCACTGGAAAAGTTTTAAAATTAAACGTCTGTATTCCTAAAGCGGATCAACTCTACAGTACATATTCACTGTAAATCTGAACTCACTGTCCCTGCTTAAAGATTGACTGAAATGCATTTAAGAAACAACAACATGAAAGTTTTGAGCAGAGCTGACAAACTGATGCATAAAAACAGGCATGGAACTACCGTTTAAAAGTCTGGGGTCACTTAGAAATGTCCTGATTTTTGAAAGAAAAGCATTTTTTTTAATGAAGGTAACATTAAATGAGTCAGAAATATAGTCTAGACATTGTTAATGTGGTAAATGACTATTGTAGCTAGAAACTTCTGCTTTTTAATGGAGTATCTCATAGGGGTACAGAGGAACATTTCCAGCAACCATCACTCCTGTGTTCTAATGCTACATTGTGTTAGCTAATGGTGTTGAAAGACTAATTGATGATTAGAAAACTATTGTACAGTTATGTGAGCATATGAATGAAAGTGTGAGTTTTAATAGAAAATGTAAAATTGTCTGGATGGCCCCAAATTATTCAGCAGTAGCGTAGGTCAACTTTAACTAATATAGAGCAACTTTAACTAATTTTTGATCAACTTTAGCTAATGTAGAGCAACTACAGAGGTATTGTTTATACATTGATGTCTCTTGTAATTGTAGGAAAGTTTTTTTTAATCAGTATTTTAAATAATTATTATCATGCATGGAATGTGTGTCCCACAACAACCCAGTTAGTATCGCCTTTTCAGCTGGTAGGAGAAAAAGAAAACAGTGAATCACATGAAACGCTGGAATTAACTTCATCATCAGTTTTCCTAAAGAATGAGCAGAGCAAAACTATGTGCTCTCTTCTGTTTTTTCATATTTTCATAACATTGTCAGCCTTGATTGAATGTCCCACTCTACCTCATCAGGATCAGACTAATTCTTTTGACTGTTTTCCATCAGTCAGTTTGTCCTCTTGGTCAGCAGTAACAGCTAGCTAAATATCTAGCTTCTACTGCTGAGAAAAAGCTAACATTAGCATGGATTAGCAACCCTGTTACTGTGATTAGAGTAGGGTTAGCAAACAACAAAGAAAACATGGAATAAAAATGGTACCATTGATGTGTAAGCTGAGCCAATCAAGCCTTTGATAGTTTATTATCTATTATTGATGACTATGGAGCAGAAAATTGTAAAAGAGAAGGTTTATTTTTCAAACACTTTGAATCCCAAATGTCCTCCAACTCTGGAGTGACCCAGATTCAGAGGAGGTTCAAGCATACTGGGAGTGAATTTCAAGACTTGGAGTTTCCTGGTTTGTACACTGTTCTAACGCTTTTGTCAAAATTAACTGAACAAACAACAATGTGAGATTTTGAAGTGTGGGAACCAAAGCATTTCCACCTATTATGGATACATCACTTAATCCTCATTAGGGGCTGGAGTCTGTCTCAGCTGACTGAAGGTGAAGGAAGGAGAAACCTGGACAAGTCACCGTCTATCACAGGGATGGGGACACCTATGGACAATTTCACATCACCAATTAACCTCAGAGTGTTTTTGGATTGTGGGAGGGAGAACATGCAAACTCCATGCAGAAGGATCCCTGGAAGGCTGAGGCTTGAACCAGGGATCTTCTAGCTGCAAGGCGACAGTGCTAACCACCAAGCCAGCCACAAAAGCATTTATTTAAAAACAATATACCGTGCATGCAGACAAGACACTGCATTATTTTTGCCTCTTAAATTGACAGTTGTGCATATTTTCCGAACAATAAAATTAAATGTGAATCTAAACTAAAACACAAACGGCTATATCCTGCTTCAGGCCCCTCTCAGACCAGGGCTAGGTCTGTTTCTGAGCCAGCAGATAGTAAATATCCTGCTCTGCCTCTCTATCTATGGAGCTGGAAACAGACAGATATATGTGCCGTTGACCCCGTAGACTCCTCGGCGACTCTCTCCGATTCACGCTACATCATCATCAGCGCGTCCTCGTAAAAAAGTGCCAAACAAGGCGGGATAGTGTTTAGACTGGCACCCAGCCGCCTCCATTTACTTTAAATAAGCATTAAATCCAACGACGCCAGGCCCAGCGCTGTGTTTTCTGGACGCTCCAAAATACTAGTGAAGTGATGGAACGTTTGGTTTGGGTCTGAGGATTATTCCAACAAAAATCTCCCAACAGGGATGTTTAGATGTCCTTAAAGGGTCTGAAGGAGGAGTTATTAGCTTCACATGTTGCCCGATCTCAGCTGAAATTTCAAACTTTTATTTTTTCATGTGATGTGAGCAGAGTTTGTGCAACTTAAGCAATGAAGGAAGCAACTTCTGGGCAACTATGAGGCTCAAAATGGAGCAAGACTGTTTGCATATTAATGTTAACAAATAGCAAGTAATGCTATTAGGTCAACTTTAATAGTGTAGAGCAACTTTAATCAAAATGGAGCAACTTTAAATAATATAGAGCAACTTTAATGAATATTTAGCAACTTTATCTCATTTAGAGCAACATTAACTAATGGTATCAACTTTACCTAATATAGAGCAACTTTCAGTCATACAGAGAAATTTAAACTAATATGCAGCAACTTTAACGCATTTAGAGCAACGTTAACTCCTATAGAGCAATTTTAACTCATTTAGAGCAACTTTAACTAATATGGAGCAACAGTTGATGTATGGCTACCACTTGACACTGGATTTTTTTGGAAGCACCATCATCAAAATGGCTCTGATTAGTTTTTTCCACATTGGTCAGAAGAAAGTGTCGTGACTCGTTGCTTTTTAATCCATCGTAGCTACACGACCTGCAACAAGGGGCCTGATAATGATGAAAGTGGGTCATCTAGCAGCTGAAAGGCTAAATATTCCCCTTTAAATGTTGGTTATTCCTGGTGGTTTGTATGTGTGAACCTCAGGGATCCTGACAGGGACCTCTGAAGGTTTCTCGTCCCTCAGATTTCCTCAGATCCATCAGGAGGTTGTTGTGTTCATGGTGCTGACAGAGCTGGAAGGAAGACTCTCTGAGCTTCTGATTGGATTTTTATCTTTAGCACAAACACAGATAAGGTCAAAATGTGAGTGAAAGCATGTCGGAGCTCCGAAGGATTCAATTCTTCAGTCTCCTGCCATGCCTCTGTTACTTTTTTGTCAAATTTTTGTCTCTTTTTTGTTTTATTTCATGTCATTTGTCTCAATTCTGTTTCTCACTTTTGTCTTTTTGTGTAATTTTTTTGTCACTTTGTAACTTTTTGTCTACTTTTTTGTCATTTGCCAATTTTTTTTGTCGTTTTGTTGCTTTTTTGCCTAATATTTTGTCTGGTTTTTGTTTTTTGTTTTGTCGTTCGTCTAATTTTTTTGTCATTTTGTTTCTCGTTTTTGTCGTTTTCTGTTTCCTATTCGTCGCATTTGTGTTGTCTGTTTTTTGTTGTATTGTTTCTCCCTTTTATCATTTTTCCATTTTTTGTCACTTTGTAACTTTTTTGTCTCATTTTTGTTTTGTTTGTTGCATTTTTATGTCATTTTTGTCTTGTTTTTGACGTTTTGTGTTTTCTTTTTGTCTTGCTTGTGTTGCTTGTCTATTTTGTGTCGTTTTGTTTCTTGCTTTTGTCATTTTTGGTCTAATTTTTTGTGTCTTTCTTGTTTTGTTTAAATAATATTTGTCTGTTTGTTTCTCTTGTCACTGTGTCTCATTTTTGGTCTTTTTGTGTCCTGCTTTTCTTGTTTTCTTGTCATTTTGATCCTAATGTAAAATACTAAATCATTCAGTTCCAGATAGCTGTGACTAAATGTGTTACTTCATAGACACACTGTGATCTGTGAGTTGTAATGTGTAAATGATAAACTGAGGCATAATGTTGTTAAAATTCAATTTGTTTTTCTTAAATTTCAGGTTGTTCTTGATCTTTTTCAGAATAGATTTTTTTGCACTAAAACAAAGGAAATATTTGGAGTTATTCATAGGTTATTATGCTCAGATTTTACTGGTGCAGCCCGCTGGAGATCAAACTGGGCTAATGTGGCCCCTGAACTATAATAATTTGACACCCCTGGTTTATTTAATTATATTTTCTGTTTCACTTTTTTGAGCGCAGGCCTGTGACTGGACGTGGTGCAGCTTCTCTCTGATGCCCTCCTTCTTTTCTTCCCCCTCTCTCTTTGTGTGCGTTATGGATGGAGGAGGACACAATAGGAAACGCTACACCTCTTGTCTGCTGTCATCTGCGGCCCGGCGGAGGCGCCAGGCGGCTCTGGATGGTTGGATGGAGAGAGGAGGAGATAATCTCAGCCATCCGCTTTATGTGTGAGTGTTTGGTGTGTTTGTGCTCGGAGGACAGTTTGGGTTAAATGTGATGATTTTCTGAAGGAGCGTCAGAAACAAACTTTACTGGGTGCTTAAGGAGCAATAAAACGCGCTCAAATGCTTTACGCACCAATCTGAGGCTGTGCAGAGACAGAGCATGTGCGAAACGTGTCAGGAAAATGTGGATTTATTTTCAGAGCAAAGCTGCGCAAAAGGTGCTGCTGAAAACATCTTTGAAACATAGAAATACGACACTAATAGAGTTGTTCTGCCGCAGATTCAGGGTGAAATGTGAAGATACACGAGGAAAGCGGTCTGATCTAAGGAAATGTGAATGTATAATATTTAAAGGGAATTTCATATATATATATATATATATATATAAAATGGGGTAATGCGTTTTAAAAATAAAACTGTGTAGTAAAACGAAAATTATGTACGCCTTATATTCGATATCTTTTTTAAAAATGTGTTATGATCAATAAAAAACGTTTTTAATTTGAAAACATGAACGAAAATAAACACGTTTGACACAAACGAATTATTAAATTTAATATAATAGAAAAACGCTCTTATTGTCAAACAGATCAGCGCTGGTGCACATAAAGTTCGATGCAAAAACTCACAATGGTAAGAAACAAAAATTATTCAAAATGGAGAATAAAAAAATATTTCCAATATATACATGTACGACTACACACACACACACACACACACACACACACACACACACACACACACACACACACACATATACATACATACATACATACATACGTTTTCAATTTCTCGTTTTAAAAGCATCACATTATTACTTAAATATTTTCAGTTTACTCTGTTTAGACGTGAATTTGTCGTGAACTTAATATTTTATGAGACGCTCCAAAAGCTAATTTTATTTACGGTAGAAGCGGAAACACTCAGACGGATCATTATTTATGAGGATCAATATTTGGGGGAAAAATCAGAACAGTAATCCGTTCATTTGTAATAATTTGTATAAAAACGTAAAACACATGTAGACATCCAAAAAATTAAGGTAACATTTTAAAAAAAAGACATTTGTGCAGTGGTTTGACTCTCCTCTCTTCGCCTCCTTGTCCGGCCGCCGTGCGTGAAAGTTTTGCGCGTCTTGGCGCTTGCGGGCTTAAAAGCTGTCCGTGCGCGTGGCTGCTCGCGCGTGCGTGCGTGTGTTTAGATAGCAGAGGCCTGCAGCCCAGTAATGGCTCCATGAAGCAGAGTGGGAAGACGCAGTGATCCGTAACGTCTGTGTCCGCCCGGCAGGACCGGACCGGCGGCCGCACGCCTCTCCAGAAACACGCAGTGATCTCCAAAAACAACCAGCCTGGATTTACTGTGGAGATGCTGAAACAAAGCTACCTGGAGAATTTAAGCACCTCGGGACTTCCCCCCTCATCTTTTGTCCGGCATTTATGGGTGAAAGCCGCAAGAAAAAAAAAGGAAAGCGCGCGTTTTTTGGCTAAAGCGCGGACACCAGATTTGTCATGATGCGGCGATTTGAATGTCAGGCCTGCTCCCTGCTGATGAGTTTGTTCGTCATTCAATTCCTCTGGATGTCTCACGCACAACCCCAAATACACCGCATGACGCAACCGGCTGTGTTTATGAACCCGCCCGGCCTGCTGTATAAATTGCGGCGTTGAATGGTTTACCTAATGGGACTTCTGTTTCTCGTTTTCTGTCACCCGGCACGCCAGACTCCGCTGACAAACGACCGACTTTTACCGGCAGAGGAATTCCTGATTTATGTGGGAAATGAAACGAGAGCGAAGCGTTTTTCCCCCCTTCTTAACCATGCAAATAAAGTAAATTATCTCCACCCCGCGACCATTAAGGCCGAGAGATTTGTATATAAACGCGCCAGCAGAGAGGAGGCGACGTCTTCCAGAGTGATAAATGTGTGTTTTGTTATTTTGTTTCTCATATTGTAGTGCGATGAAGGAGGAATAAACTGGAGCTGGACGCGGGGAGGGAGACCCGCCGCCCACTATATCGACTCCTATAAGCCTCCACTTCCATTGTTATTACTGCAGAGGAAACAAGTCGTTAGGGCCACGGCGCTCTGATTTATTACCGTGTTGTTTCTTAACTCAAGTAGAAATTTCCAGAGAGGCTTGTTGGTCTAATTAAATGAGAAAACCACACAGAGGCGCAGATAGTTTTAAGGCTCTTTCGTCTTATCACAGCCAGGGACTCGTTTTGTCAGAGTTTTCGAGGAGCGGAGCGTTTTTATGATGAATAATTTCCCCCAGATAAACTCAGGTTCATGTGATGATTCCTCCCGTCTGTCTGTGTATAAACTGCGGGGCTTCGGTGCCTCCAGGGGGGAGACAGACCACTCCATCACGGCGCAGACAGTCCGGATTCCCCTCCTGCACCATTAGAGCCCCTTCGCCCTTTTCTTCTCTCTCTCTCTCCTCTCAGAGCGTCTCCTTTATCAGCTCTCTATCTCCTAAACAGCGTCCAAACTGGCTGCTTTACAACCTGCCGAGGGTTTTAACCATCAATCACTGCCGGGCTGAGTCCCAGGATGCTGCCCGGGAGCGCACAGACATGGCCTTACTTATCCCTTATATGAAACTGACTATTTGCGTCAATTTCCGTGGTATAAAATGGAACCAAACGATGCGTAAACGTCTTAAATGTAGGCACGCAATGTGTGAAATTTGTAAAACATAAATGACTTTTTGACTTCTTTGTTTTCCATACCTTTGATCCAAAAGGCTAAGGTCAAGGATTCATATTTTGTCTCCAGACCTGCGCCAGTTGTCGGGTGATTTTGCAAAAAAATATTTAACATTTTTTGAAATATGAGCTCACAGTTTAAAAATAAAATCCTAAAAGGCACTCTCTCGTTTTGTTTCTCTTATAAAAATCTAAACACAGGCTGCATTTCTTCTTTTCTTCCCGATCTTTGGTGCATTATCCACTAGAGAAAATGCTTTTAAACCTTATCAAAGCGGCATCAAACGTTTTTCTTTTTCCTGTTTGGTTTCTAAAATACAACCTTCAAAGAGCAGCTTTAAAGCTCAGGCTTTTAGCGCGTTCTAAGCTGTTCCACGAACCAAGAAAACCATCAGAAAGCCTCGGGACGCGCCGTGTGTTCCTCCAAAGCTGCTCCTCCGTGCTGCAGGAACTCACTTTAACAGAAGATGCAGAGAAAGTTCCCACTCACACGACCTCTGTCATCCTGATGGATGAACTCCGACAGCCTCTGCAACTTCTCAACCACCAGCTGAAGCTTTAGCCTAATTCTGACTCAAGATAAACATCAGACCCAACTCCCAAATTTCACATCTCGTCTTTTACGGTATCACGTTTAAAATCCAATCCTAAAAATCACATTTATTTCGTGTGTCTTACAGTTTAAGCTCCATCAGTGCGCTTGGTTCGCTTTTACGCAGGTTTGGATTGAGGTGGTGCTCGTTCACGTGATGTCATGCGCGTCCTCGTTGACCTGCCGGGCCTCGCTCCCCGCAGCACGCCGCTGCCGGTCCCCAGGCGGCTCTCCGTGTTTAGGCGGAGGAAGGGCCTGTTTCCTGGACCGGGCTAAACACGGGCCTCCGGAGCGCAGCGCTGCAGCGGGACGGAGCCGCTTCTGGCCGGACGGACACCGGCAATAGATCACTCCGACCAGCGGGGCCCCGGAGGACCCAGGCGGGCAGAGGCTCGCAGCTGGAAGGGGTCCGGACGAGAAGGGGGGGTCCGGGGGCCCCCCTGCACCGCCGCAGTCCGGGAGTTTGTCATCCTGACTCCCCAGGATGACAGCAGGGAGGAGGATGTTTATTGCTGCTTCTCAGGGACGCTTCCTGCCGTTAACTTTCACTTTCACTTCCACACGACATGAACAGAGTCTGAGCTCAGAATCGAGCGCTGACATTTTCCCTGTTCATAAATACGTCCACTTATTTATTTACTTACTTACTACAGAACCCCAAACTCTAATAAGATAAATTATGATTGGAGGGGACAGAAATGGTCGACTTGAAAAGCTGCATTTGAACGAGTTAAATATTAATTTCGTTATTATATTAAATAAGAACATCAGTTATGATGTGATTGAAAATGCAGATTTTGCCCAAAACGTGGAGCACAGATTAAACGAGCTAACTGTGCATGTGGGATTAAAATCTAAAGTGAACGTGAATAAAAATAGAGAAGAATTTGCTTCTTATGATGTTATTCGACGATGGCACATTTGCTGCTTTTACCAGTTTCACTTCACATATTTTAGTTTCAGTCCTGATTTTTTGTTTTAGTTTAAATTGTGGCACAAACATAACCAGTTACCAGAGAGAGACAAGTGCAACAGATTTCTGCTTCCTTTGGGAAAAACTCACCATGAAGCATACAATGTTTGTTGAAAAGAAACACACAATAAATTAAAAATGGAGCTGTTTCAAATGTAAGAAATGTGGATTTATGTGGTGTTTGAGTCATTTGGGACATGGCTTAAATATTTGGAACAGTTTTTTTTTTTTTAGTCATTATGGACAAGTATTTAATAATTTTGGGCAAATTTTGAGTGATTTTTGGACATGCTTTGAGACATGTTTTTTAACATTTCTTAGTAAATTTGGGACACATTTCAAGTTATTTTGGATATTTTTTTTTTAGTAATTTTAGACCTGTTATGACAAGTCTCAAGCCATTTGGGATATTTTCTGAGTCATTTGGACAAATTGTAGGTAATTTAGAACATGTTTCCAGTTATTTTGGACTATTTAAGTCATTTTGGGAAGAAATGTGAATTTATATGTGCATTTATACAGATATTTATTCATGTTTTGACCTTTTTAAATCATTTGCTTATGTACAACTGCAATCCTTTACTGATTTGTAAAATCTACAGAGGTTGTTCCAAGATATACATTTTTAAGTGTTAATATTACAAATTAAATTAAGATCCAGCTTCAGCTCTAACAGGCCTTACTGCTGGTTTTCTGGGGAGATCAGACTTTACTAACCCATGGATTTACTCCTGGTTAAAAGCTGCTATTTTAAACGTGGACCATTTATCATTTATTATTTAAAACACCGTATTAATCAGATCACCAATGTCAGCTCTGCAGATGTAGGCCTTGTTAGCATGTAGCTGATTAAGGACAAAACAGCCAGTATGTTCAAATGCAAAACTTTCAGTAAAACTATATGAGTGCTACAATAGAAGACAATCTTTTCACTGTTATTTCACTGATCAGGACTGAAACTGGAATAAGTGACCAAAAAAAAGAAAAAAGGAGGGGATATTAGATTACAATGCGCCACGTCTTGTTCAGTTTTAATACATTGCTGCACAAAATGAATAATTTGACTGCAGAGCGTTAGATATTATCACAAACGGAAATAATTTCAGTGGCTTGGTGGTTAACACTGTCGTCTTGTAGCTAGAAGATCCCCGGTTTGCATCCCAGCCTGGGATCTTTCTGTGTGGAGTTTCCATGTTCTCTCTGTACATGCGTGCAGGTTCTCTGGCTTCCTCCCACAGTCCAAAAACATGCTGAGGTTAATTGATAACTCTAAATTGTCCGCAGCTGTGAATGTTAGTGTGATTGTTTGTCTCTATATGTAGTGCTGTGATAGACTGGTGACCTGTCCAGGGTGTCCTCTGCCTTCACCATAAGTTAGCTGGGACAGGCTCCAGCCCTTAAAGACCATAGTGAGGATTAAGCAGTGTATAAATGAAGGATGAATGGATGTACTACACATTTTCTGATTTTTCTTCACTAAAGATCCCCTCCAGTGAAAATCTATGTTTTTACCTTCTGACTGTGTCTTCATGGTGTTTGCATTAAAACAAAAGATGAGCAGAATAAGCTCAGTGTTTCCCACCTTCAGACTGCAGGGTACAGATTCAGGACACTCTGCTGGACAAAGCTAGCCTAGCCGCGCTAGACAACCCACGGCAACTAATTTAATTCTCTGTCAGGGTGGGTCTAGTTACCCTCCATAAGGCTCGAGGTTGGATGCTCCTAAAACCGGCCGACGAATCACCATGAAGTGTAGAGTCAGAAGGCGGGCGTAACTAAGTGACGACAGAGGCGCGACGATTCTGACAGAAACAACCGGAAACAACTAGCCTAGCGGCGCTAGACAACCCACGGCAACGAATTTAATTCTCTGCCAGAGTCGACAACAGTCGTTGAGCTCCATTAGCACTGACTCTGAATAATCTGTTAACATGTCTGTAATATACTTGAGCTTCACCCATTGACTGTATAAATAAGGCTTCACCGAACTACCGCATCCTCTGATTTCCGGCACTCTAGGAGCCTATTCGTTGCGCTGATTGGTTGTATACCTACCCAATTGCTGCAGAGTGATTTGAAAGACAACCTTTTAGCCCGCCTCCCTCCCTGTCGAGCGTGCCTAGACCCTTGTGTCTTCAGAGCATGGGTCTAGCACGGCTAGGCTAGGACAAAGCATCAGCAGCAGATGAGTCCCCCCATATGAGCCGGGGTCTGGTCCAGGTTTCTCCCTGTTGGAGGGAGTTTTTTCTTGAGGCTGTCGCATTAGGGCTTCCTCTGGGGACGCTAATGGGTTCTGTAAAGCGTCATGAGACAATCTGAATTGAAATTGGTGATACGTACACTACTGTTCATAAGTTTGGGGTCACACAGACAATTCCATGTTTTACATGAAAATTAATGCTTCTAATCACATGCTAACATAACTGCACAAGGGTTTTATAATCATCAGTTAGCCTTTCAACACCATTAGCTAACACAATGTAGCATTAGAACACAGGAGTGATGGTTGCTGGAAATGTTCCTCTGTAGCCCTATGGAGATATTCCATTAAAAATCAGCTGTTTCCAGCTAGAATAGTCATTTGTCACATTAACAATGTCTGGACTGTATTTCTGATTCATTAAATGTTATCTTCATTTATAAAGAACTGGTGACTCCAAACTTTTTGAACAGTAGAGTAATGCTGATGGTCCTGCTTCTGATTCAGATTTCATTCATGAACACCACAACCAGCAGTCATTGTCTTCTTGGATGAGCCTCAGGAGTTGTTCTCAGTTGAAGTCCTCTCTGACCGCGGTGACAGGAAGCGGATGAACAGGTTGAGCTGAAACTCTCCACTCAGCGTCTCAGATCCTGCAGCTATTTGAGAAGAAGTCGGCGAGTGTTTGGATGTTTACCTGAACACACATCCGTACTGTGGGCTGTGTGTTATATGCATATACATGCAACGCAGCGTGTGTGTGTGTATGTGTGCTTGTAAGTGTGTGTCAGGTATTGTGGGGTCGAGTTTCTTCTTAGCTGAACTTGATGCTGTAACTCAGTCTAGTGAATCAGCTAATGAGGCTGTTGGACATGTAATTAGCTTTAGAGATGTGTAATGATGCTGGCAGCCCTCCATCTGACACTCTGTTAGTGTGTGTGTGTTGTGTGTGTCATTGTGAGTGTTTAACACCACAGGCAGGGACATTTTTCACAGCGTGCTCCTTCCTCTGTTGCACGTCTTTATCCAAACATTCCTAATGGGTTGATTCATGCTAGAACCCATAAACTCTTAGTCCTCCTGTAGACAGGCTGACTAATGTTTATGTATGTAAAATACAGCAAGAGAAAACATTTTGTCAGTATGTAACAAATCATTAAATGGTCATCCATTAAAAAAATCTCAATTTCTGCTGTTAAGCTGTAATTACGAATTTTACTTCCAGTGTACTTCATTATGACCCAAACAAAATGTGACACAGTGCCGCGAAAAAGTATTTGCCCCTTTCTCAGATTCTTATATTTTTTTACACATTTTCCCCACTTTAGTTTTTAAGATCATCAAACAAATGTAAATATCAGACAAAGATAACCTAAGTGAGCTCACAATGCAGTTTTTAAAATAAAACTATTCAAACTGCCTGGTCCTGTGTGAAAAAGTAATTGTCCCCTAAAGCTAATAACATGTTGGGCCACCCTCAGCAGCAACAACTGAAATCAAGTGTTTTCTATAACTGGCAATGAGTCTTTCACATCTCTGTGGAGATATTTTTGGTCCACTCTTCTTTGCAGAATTGTTTTAATTCAGCAACACTGGAGGGTTTTCCGGCATGAACGGCCTTTTTAAGGTCATTTTAAGGTTGGATTCAAGTCTGGATTTGACTCGGCCACTCCAAAACATTAATTTTGTTTTTTGAAGCCATTCAGAAGTCGATTTGCTGATGTGTTTTTGATCGTTGTCCTGCTGCAGAACCCCAGTGTGCTTCAGCTTGAGGTCATGAACTGATGGCCAACATCAAACGATCTGTTGGCTTTAAAGCTGCATTTAAAAACGTGTCTGGTTGTCTGTCTTAGTGAGGACCAGTTTGAGTTTTGGATGTTGGGAATGAAGATATTTTGATCCTCACTGGTGAGGGGCTCTGCACCCATGAATCATGTCAATGAGACTACTCACAAAGATTAAATTAGTGCGTGCGTGCGTGTGTGTTAGCAGACACAGTACCTCTGCTATGATTAGACCTGATCTATCACTCCACAGATACACTAGCTGCTTAATCCAGTGCAGGTCAGCGAGGTCACACACCTGCTGCCTGGTGAACACGTGTGCAGAAACGAGCACAATACAGTACATGCATGAAACACAAAACACACACTTAATGTATGTGGAGCTATATATATATATATATATATATATATATATATATATATATATATGTATGTGTGTGTATGTATATCAATTAGCCTTTCAACACCATTAGCTAACACAATGTAGCATTAGAACACAGGAGTGATGGTTGCTGGAAATGTTCCTCTGTACCTCTATGGAGATATTTCATTAAAAATCAGCCGTTTCCAGCTAGAATAGTCATTTACCACATTAACAATGTCTCATTTAATGTTATCTTCATTGACAAAAACTGCTTTTCTTTCAAAAATATGAACATTTCTAAGTGACCCCAAACTTTTGAACAGTAGTGTGTATCTTTATAAGGATACTTGTTGACATAAAACATTTTATTACCCCTCACCCTGAAGTTACCAGCCATGACTTCATGCCTCAGAATGTCCACATGATGCAGATGTGTCCTCACAAGCATACGGTAATCACTGAAATACATTCACAGACCTCATCTTCATCCTAACCCTCACTTCAACCTTAAAGTCTTGGGTCTAAAGCTGAATCTCGTCCCCACAACACGAGTTAAACGCTTACATACGTTCCCCGCTCAGAGCTCTTTCTCCACACCCTGAAACAGTGTTTGTCCTGACAGAGAACGAACGACACACTCTTCTCAGCAATGCAGCGGTGCTCACGTCATGTACAGGCCTGCCTTGGCTGCTTTGTGTGTTGGCCAACAGATGACAGGGCTGGAAACATGACGGTGTTCTCTCTCGCTGCATCTGAGCGGCAGCAGGAATGTCAGGAAGTGTCGGCCATGTTCTGACGCTCTGATGTGACGGTATGCAGCACCCGGAGTCACATTTCGTCTGTCCCACGGTGTGGTCATCATCAATCTGCTGGATGAAAGCAACCAAGAATGCGAAAAGCTGAAGATTTCTTTGTGTCTGGAGGCTGAGATGGATTCAGTCTTCCAGTTTATATTATATTGATGTATAGAAAGGAGATCCTGGGCTGCACAGTATATTTAATTATTTCTGGTTTTCGGACGCACTTATTGACATTTCCTGATATTTCAGAGACCAAACAATGGAAATAATTGTGAGCTGCAGCTTTAATAGTGTGAGATTGCCTTCTGGTGTGCTTCAATAACAGATAAACTACATGAAGAAAAGGAGCTTTGATCTAATCAACTCTGCAAAAGTCTCGGAGTTATTTAGATCTTTGTTTTTTTTTGCAGATTTGGGCCTGACAAGGGTTTAATGCCTCTTTCTTTAATCTCAGAACTGTCATCTGAGATTGTTGAAAGAAAAACCAGAAATAGTCCCTTCATGTGAGAATCTTCTTTGGCCACGTAAACTGTGTATTTCTGGGTTTTTAGCTGTTCAGCAGGTTCAACTCGATGTCTGAGGACATCAGCAAGAATTTAAACTAGTTTTCTGTTTGATTAACCTCAAAAATTCAGTAAATTACTGTCAGTTTTAGTCCAACAGTTAACACACAGGTCACTTAAATCAAAATTATTCACAGATCATCAAGATCTCCGGTTCACGTCCCGGTTGTCTTGGGATCTTTCTGCATGGAGTTCACTTATTTTCCCTGTACAGGTGTGGGTTTTCTCTGGGTACTCCGGCTTCAAGAGTCCAAAGTTAGAGTCCACGGAACAATCAAAAGCAAACACTTGAAGGCACTACTAAAGCTGAATGTGAGAAGGGTTTTCATGAAATCTGGGAGAAAAGCATCTCTAATTCAAACCTTTTCACATCAAACACATGTCATATTTATTCCATGTTGAACCTGATTGATCAGGTCTTGATTTTGACTGTCATCATATGAAAGATAGTGTGTGAAGGGTTAACTTCTTTTATATTGTCTGTATTTATCATGACATTCATGCGTATGTCTCCTTCAGTACAAGCCGGTCAGATGCCCGAAAAGCTGCACACAAAGCAGATTTAAAATGAAGAATAGTGATGACTGCAGACTACTTCCTGAAACAACTACTTAATTATTTGAAAGAAATGTGTCCATTGTTAAGACAGAGAGTCAAGGTTCCTATCTAACGTTTTTGTGCAGCAGCACAAGGAGGAAAACTGTCCTTCAGCTGCCAGAGAAAACATGCATCCGCCCTGCTGCAGTGTCCTTGAGCAAGTTGCTACCCCCCTACACTTCCTATAGGCTGCTGACCTCTGACCCCCATGAGGAGAGAACTCCCTATTTTAGAAATCAAGACGAAATCAACGATAAGTGCTGCACAGTGCTTTGGTGGTTAGCACTTTCGCCTTGCCACTAGAAGAACCTCGGTTCGTGTCCCGGGATCTTTCTGCATGGAGTTTGCATGTTCTCCCTGTGCGTTCGTGGGTTTTCTCCTTATACTCCGGCTTCCTCCCACAGTCCAAAAACATGCTGAGGTTAACTGGTAACTCTAAATTGTCTGTAGGTGTGAATGTGAGTGATTGTTTGTCTCCATCTGTAGCCCTGTGACAGACTGGTGACCTGTCCAGGGTGTCCCCTGCCTTCACCCAAAGTCAGATGGGATAGACTCCAGCCCCCCGCGACCCTAATGAGGATTAAGTGATGTATAGATAATGGATGGATGGATAAAAGATGAGTTAATCTCCATTATCTTTCTATCGTGGAGTGATGACATTTTTATTTTTTAGTGAACTATGGGGAGATGCTCCCACCAATTTCATTGTACAATTTTTGTGTACAATGACAATAAAACTATTCTACTCCACAGTACAAAACTAGAAAAGCACTCAAAGAGCGCAGTCCTCCGCCAAGGCTGCTCAGTTGACATGTCATTTCAGACGGATGAAATCTTTAACAAAAAATGACCTTGCACTGACCACAGGCGTGTGTTTTGCATGTGTACATTAAGTACGGATACCGAATTGCATGACCTATATATGTAGCGGGTGGTGGGAATTGATGGGACTCAGAAACACTCCCACAATTTAATCAATTGCTCATTGTATCGTTTCCAATGGATAAGTCCTGATAAGTCAACAGCGGTGGATTTGTAGTAGGATCACAATCATGTGATCGTCAGCAGGCAGCTGATGTAGTGTTCACTTGTTGTCATAGTTACAGTGACGCTGTGACACTATCTCTCAGTGATATAGAAATCTTTAGCAAATGTGTGGATCCAGACTAAAAGCTGCATCACTGCCAAAATCTAATCACTTGGTTCTTGTGTCATTTCTGACCTTTCTTGAAAATTTCATCCAAATCTGTTAGTCCATTCTTGAACAATGTTGCTAAGATGGATAAACGCACGCCGATCATCATATAACTCCGCTGCATTCCTTGGCGGAGTAATTAATCCTCTGCCTCTCTGTCAGAACTTCCTTCTGTATAAAGAATCATTTCCTTGTCGTGACACCTCCTGTTCTCCTGGACCGAGCTCGGCTACCTGAGAGCTCAGCTGTCGCAGGATGTGGTAAACCACAGTCCTCCCCCAGGACCGGCCGGACTCACAGCCAGCAGGTGTGTTGCAGCAGGAAGGCTGCAGTGTTGATAGCAGTCAGGCTGTTTGTGCTGCTGCTCTTGAGATCAAGGAAGGAATTTCATGTCTTCCCCCACACAGAATTTCACATGCTGCATGCAGTGTGAGTTAATTTTATGCTACAGTTTCCCAGTACAGTAAAAACATCTTGGGGCTGCAAGTTTATTCCTTCAACTATTCGGATTTCAATGATTTGATCAATGAATGAATTGCAGAAGAAACCCGAAAACTAAAAAACTGGAACTTGTAATCAACTATTACAAGACTTAACAATTCATTTTCAGTCTGTGTTTTTTTTTTTGATACAAATGATATTAAATAAATCCATAATAATGGTAATAATAGGATTATCATGTTAAAGTTTTGCTGCTTTTAACTGTTACAAATGACAAAAACTTATGTTTTAATTCCAGAACAATCATGATAAATTCATTTGGCTCGTTACAGTATGTGTTTAAAATAATTACTTAAATATTTAATTATTCCAGAGCAAAACAATGACTTTTTGTGCCCATTTTGCCTTTAAAGGCCTGAACCATGCTCTTATGTACACAAACATAGGATGACTTAAGTAACAAAGATAAGACAGAACACAAAACTGAAAGAACGATGCAGGAGTTGCTGAAGTGAAGCATAAAAAGCCTTCATGGTGACTGGATTCTCTGATAGACTTCAGAGCAGACTGGGTGATTTCCCCTTGTGGTTTCAGATCTGCCTGTTTGCGGTGAATCGGCTTCCTTTCACATGTTGAGTTGAGCTTCGATTCACTAATTGCTCCACTCAGTCATAAATCTGGGCAACTTTAATCCTAAATCCCCGATTCACCATCTCTGTCAATAGAGATTTGAATGGAAAATCCTCACTGAAAGGAGCGTAAAGACACTACTGAGCTTTATTTGTGGTCTTATTGTTGTGTGATAAGCAGAGCGGCCGCTACAAAGATCAGGTCTTCTCAGGATTGTTTTGGGAGCTGGAAGCATAAACACCAGTGATCTGTGGCGTGCTGCAGAGTCTTTTATTATTCGGTGGCCTGAAACCATTTTAACTTTAGTCTGACACTCTTTTATCATTTAATAATTATAGGGAGAATTAAGGCTGATTATAAATAATGTAATTTATTCATCATGATCAAATTTAAAATGGTTATTTGTTAGCAAACCTTTTCTGATATCAACAGTTGCCAGTTAATTACAGTGGCGGAAAAAAGCTTTCGGACGCCCTTAAAATTTTACACAATTTCAAATATTATCAAGAAATATTTGAGGAAAAATCTTTTCTGTCTTTCAAAAGATGTGGTTGCATTAGACAGACACAAGCACATACAAATACTTGGTAGAGTTCAGTGTGCCATCACAGACAGTGAGATGACCAACACCAGCAGCACTCAGGCATCTCCAAACAATGATACTGCCTCCACCATGCTTGACAGTAAATACTGGAGTTAATGCTTCACCTGGCCTTCGGTGTGGCCTCACATTAGCAGGAGGAAGTTGGACTCATCTGACCACAGAATCTTCTTCCAGTCCTTGTGTTCTTGAGCCCAACAACGCCAGGTTAACTTCTGTCTCTCATTGATCAGGGGCTTCTTGACAGCCTTATAGGACCTTAAGCCATGATCTAAAAGTACAGTGATGGTAGAACACTGGACACCACTTTGGTTTGATCACTGCTGCTGAAGCTCCTGTGATGTCATTCAGAGGTTTTCTTGCACATGCAGATCAGGATGTGGTCATTTCTTGCTGAAGAAACCCTTGGACGCCCAGGTCTTGGTTTGTCTTCCAAGCTGTTGGTTCGTCTGTATTTCTGCAGAGTGTTTCTAACTGCTGAAGGACTGTATCCCTTGTTTTAGTCATTTTTTGTCTCTGAAGAACTTTCAAACGTGATGCTTTATTTAGACATGAAGCACGGCAACAAAAATTGTGTCATAAAACAAAAGCACGGCCATTATTAGTGGATCACTGGAACCAAAATGACCCAATATTCAAAATTTCTTATGCATTTTATGGAACCAATCAATTTTAAGTTGTTAATGGCTTTTTTTAAAGGATTTGTTTAGTATTTTGGCTGTGACTGTACTAAAAGAAATTGCACTTGAAGACCTAAGAGTGATTTTAATGGAGTATTTCACGAATGCATGGAGTGTCCAAAAAGTTTTTTCCACCACTGTAGATGCCTAAAACTAACGCTTTCAACAGTCATGAAATGTGTTGCTTGAGGTCTTTGTTTAAGGTCTTTCAGCTCCTTTAAAAAATGATTTTATACCCCGCAATCTTTAGCTTTGTTTAAATTTCAGACAGGCAAATATAGTAGGCCATTGAGCAGAACCAAATGCTTCAGATGTAAATGAAAAATTTAAAAAAGTAGTTTTTTTGTGTGTATGTTTAGAAAGCAGTAAGTTTACTAGACCCTCCCCAACCCACCTACGATCTCTTTTTGTGATCAGCAGCTCAAGACGACATTATCTCCAATACTTGTTGTTGTGAATGTGGGTGACAAGGAAGACAAAAGTGTAGAATAATAAATACATGTCTGAATCTTAATGCAGAAAACACTTTTTAGAGCAGAAACGATGCACTTGGGCTGCAGGTTTTATGGTTTCTGCATCAACGTCAGACTTTTTTGATGCTTGAATTAAAAAGAAAACTCACATGATTCTCATTTTCCATTAAAAATCTATAAGAAACATCATTTCATTAATGCAAAAACTGATTTAAGTATTCACTCTAGTCAATTTTCAGCTTTTAAACTTCAGGACCTACATTCTGCTGTTAGTTTTCTATCTGTTTCCTTCAAATTTAATCTAAACAAGATGATTGGGAGCAACTTTTCTTAAACTTTTACTGTTTTCTTACCACAAAGATATAGAATTTAGACATTTTTTTAATTTGTGTTCTCAAACTGATTGAGGAATCAATTTCAGGTGTTAACATCTAGTTATATAATCATTTCTACTGTAGATTTATTGACTCCAGGTCAATGGGACCTGCAATCTGCTGTTAATTTTTTAAATTTAATTTTAAATTTAGCTTTTTCTAAAATGTCTCCTTTGTACAGAGATCTTCTGTTTATAGTCGCAGAGGAGGGAAGAAACCAGAAAATATAATTATATTTAAGCAGCTAAAATCACAGAATTTAGTTATCTTTTTCAAAATTATTCTCAAACTTCAAGAAACATAACTTACTCGGGGTGATCAAAAATATTAAGAGTTTCCAGAGAAACAGGGATTATTAAGTAAAAAACACATTTGTAAAGCTTTTAGAGCAGAAACGATGCACTGGGGCTGCAGGTTTAATGGTTTCTGCATCAACATCAGACTTTATTTCATGCTTTATTATTTGCCTTTTATCTGTAAGGTGTCTTTGAGTGCCCAGAAAAGTGCTATATAAATAAAATTGTTATTGTTATTATTAATCTGCTGTATTGATTTAAATACCTTTTTATAAACTGCCCATCATGAGTTGAACAATGTTATACAGTAAGAGTGCAGTACTGAGACTGTGGATGATCCTTTTAGGATGTCCTTTAATGCCTGTATTTAGTTTTGCTGATTTCAATGTCATGTTTCCATCTTTATAAGGTATTTTTCTAGATTAGATTTTCACTCGTTTTCCATTCGGCTCTCCAAACAGGTGGCACCCTGCAGCATCTCTGCTGGACAAACGCTGTCCGGTCTGGTTTTAAAAGCTGCCTATTTACTGTCTCGTTGGTATGAATGAAACCAGAAGCATTGCGGTGCGCCCCCCGCAGCCAGAACCCAAAGGTCAGGGAGGGGTCGCCGCTGTCACCAGCATTGAGATGGGAAACTATTATTGGAGCTATTGTGGAGTGGCTATAACTCATGTGAAAGGAAGTCGTCTTGTTGTGTACATGTGTGTGTATCTGCATGTTCTAATGGCAGCACGTTTACACAAATCTATCTATAGACTCCATGTTGTTTATGATTGATTGTGCTGCAGTGGCACTTTAAAATCCCATGTATCCTCACTGCTGCAGAGTGAAATACACAGAATAATGAGCTGAGACACCCGATGATGATAGATAACGTAGATCTCCTCTTTCAGACTGTTTTACTTGATTAATTATGAACATTACAAGTTTTAAATCTCCATGATTTAACGAGAAAAATAAGCATCCAATGCAACAGCAGAAAGGGATCTGCTTATAGAAAATATAATGATTTTATGTGAGTGTTTACGTGTGTGCATGCAAGTGTGTGTCCCTGTGCTCTGATGCGGCCTTGTGACCTTCCAGGAAGTAAACAGCGTTTCAGAGGGATGAACTCAGGCTGTTGCTCTCTCCCCGTGTGGCGTCGCCGTCAAAATGACAATCTGTTATTAAGACAGACCGCGTGGCTCCTCCATCACACGCCAACGCTGTAAATAAAAAGCCTCCAGAGCTGAGCTTTGGGCCCAGGCGCCGTGGTTTTTGGACAAGAACTGCCTTCCTTCTGTGATGTTTAGGGACAGTAAACTGCACATAAAAAATAAGGGGAATTTGGGGCCAGCGTGTCTCGCATAAACACACACATACATGTGACGTATGCACAGATGCACTGCAGACACACACACTCGCAGCTTCAGCTTTGTCAGCACAGAAGACTTCAAGATCTTTGAGGCGAAAGAAGACAGTTACCTCCGACTCCTGTGGTAAACTGACACCAGCTCTGCTTTCCTTAGACTGGAACTGGTCCCAGTTTGAAGGTCCCAGTATTAGTTTAAAACACTCATGCAGGTTCAACCCAAAAACCACTCACATTTGCTATTTGTTAGCCTAGGAATGGTATTTGTTCGCGCAGGAATGGTAGTGACAAGCCTGGAGATGCTAGGGAATAGTTGCTAGCCTAGTAATTGTGGAATTCCAGGTGCCAGGCTGAATTTTAGCTTTGGAATTCTTGTTGCTAGCCCAGGACTGCTAGTGGCTAGTCTTGGAATGACAGTTGTTAGCCAATGGGGGCTAGTTGTTGGCCTAAAAATTAAATTTGCTAGCCTAGAACTGGTGACAATTTGTAGTTCCTATTATAAGTAAAAATACACATGCAGGTTCAACCCAAAAAGCACACACATTTGCTATTTGTTAGCCTTCGTATGGTATTTGTGAACCCAGGAATGACAGTGACAAGCCGGGAGATGCTGGGGAATGCTAGTTGCTAGCCTAGTAATTGTGGAATTCCAGTTGTCAGCCCAGGACTGCTCGTTGCTAGTCTAGAAATGACAGTTGTTAGCCAATTATTGCTACTTGCTGGCCCAGGACTGCTAGCCTTGGACTGCCAGTTGTTAGCCTATGAGGGCCAGTTGTTAGCTTAAAAATGCCTGCCTAGAACTGGTCCCAGTTTGTAGTTCCCATTACTAGTTTAAAACACTCATGCAGATTCAACCCAAAAAGCACTCACATTTGCTATTTGTTAGCCTGAGAATGGTAGCTATCACCCCCAGAATGGTAGAGATGCTATGGACTAGCCTAATAAGGCCAGTTGTTACCTTTAGATTTCCAGTGTCGTAGTGGTTTGCACTTTCGTCTTGCAGCAAGAAGATCCCGGGGTGGGCCTGGGATCTTTCTTCATGGAGTTTGCATGTTCTCCCTGTGCATACGTGGGTTTTCTCCGGGTACTCCAGCTTCCTCCCACAGTCCAAAAATATGTTGAGGTTATTTGGTTACTCTAAATTGCCCGTAGGTGTGAATGTGAGTGTGATTGTTTGTCTGTATATGTAGCCCTGCGACAGACTGGCGACCTGTCCAGGGTGTCCCCTGCCTTCGCCCGAGTCAGCTGGGATAGGCTCCAGCAACCCCCGCGACCCTAGTGAGGATAAAGCGGTGTATCGAGAATGGATGGATGGATAATCCAGGAATGCTAGTTGCTAGCCTAATAATTGTGGAATTCCAGTCGTCAGCCCAGGAAATTTAGCTTTGGAATTCTCCCTACTAGCCCAGGACTGCTAATTGCTAGTCTAGGAACGACAGCTGTTAACCCATTGATGCCACTTGCTGGAAGCGGACTGCTAGTAGCTAGCCTTGGGATGCTTGTGACTAGACTTGGAATGCCAGTTATAGCCTATGAGGGCTAGTTGTTAGCCTGAAAATGCTGTTTGCTAGCCCAGAACTGGCCCTAGTTTGCAGTTCCTTTATTAGTCATGCAGGTTCAACCCAAAAGCACACACATTTACTGTTTGTTAGCCCAGGAATGGTAGTGACAACATGAGCCACAGAAGGCCATTTGTTAGCTTTAGAATTCCAGTTGCTAATCTAGGGATGCTAGTTGCTAGCCTAGTAATTGTGGAATTGTCTGAATTACAGACAGTGAAGAGTTTATTTCAGAAAGTTTGACACTATCACAGGTCATGTACAGTACAAAGTATAACTATTCACAGACTGAATGCCTCACAAAGACAAATCAAGAGAGATTACAGTCAAACCAGCCAAACCCATGACCCCAAAATCCACCCTGGCACATTTGCTACCTTTAGAAACTTTGCAATTCAGAATCCAAGTGAAGTGACTTCTGTTTTTCTGTTAATTAGCCATTACACTTAATATCTTGTTTTAAGAGTTTATTCAGTGAATAGTACAATATATTTTGTGTAGCAATAATGTAATGAAGTGATTTTGATGTCTATAAAATGCATTGCTTGAGTTTTTTTAATACTTAAAATTTCAAAAATTGAATTTTCAATATTTTCTCGTGTATGAATTTTTAAAATTCTGGTTTGAAGAACCTCTGCTTGTTCTTCTGCACTTATAACTGAGTCGCCCTCTAGTGGAGAGAAGCCAGAGAACCTGCTGATTCTGGAAATGTTTGGTGTTGTTGCATCTCAGTGTTGAATGCCAAGTTTAGGAGACACACACGTACACACTCAGTCCAGTTCCCATCAGCTGCTGGGTGAGGCTTCGTCAGTTCCTGTAAGAAAGTGGCCCTGAAGACCCAAAAATAGGAGCTGACTGTTCCCAGACTTCACCCATTGACAGCAGCCGGCTGGTGAGACAACAATGAGACTGTCGGTCAGCCAAGGGAGCATCGTGACCGTTGGACTGATCATGGATACAAGCCTGCATCTGCAAAGCATGACTGTATGTTCAGGGAATAACTGGTATCTGGTTTGGTTGCACTGCACAGATAACATGACTTAACTGTCAACACTTCACTGCTGAACTGAAGAAACCACGCCCCAGAAAACTGAGGAGCCTTTATAGAAGAGGTGAAGTTCAAACCTCATGATGCAGTAGGGATGGGCAGCAATGAAGAAGCAGCAGGAAGGGAAGGAAAAAGAACAATGTTAAATATTTAGTCACAAGTATCTGGAAATGATCGATATAGTATTTTACTTGATGATCAAAATGACAAAAGTCAGACAAAAAAACGACAAAAGACAAAAAAATTTTTAAAAATGACACTCAAAGCAACAAAAAAAGGGACAAGTGAGACAAAAACAATGAATAAAGCAAAACAAAATGATTAAAAAAATACAAGCGAATCAGAAAGGAAAAACAAAACAATGAAAACAAGAAACAAAATGACAAAGTGGAACAAAATATGACAAAAACAGTGCAAAAGCACAATGAACAGTACAGTATTTTCCTGTATGATCAAAACAAGTTGTCATGGTCTAGAAATTATTTTAAATTTACAGTTTTACAAACTTAAAATTTGCAGCTAATGTCTTCTCTGTAATTTTTACACTTCACAAAGTTGACCCACGAGCCGGATTGGACCTTCTGTAGGGCCACTTTTGGCCTGTGGGCTGCATGTTTGACACCCCAGCTTCAGACATTGTTAATGTGGTAAATGACTATTCTAGCTGGAAACAGCTGATTTTTAATGGAATATCTTCATAGGGGTACAGAGGAACATTTCCAGCAGCCATCACTCCTGTGTTCTAATGCTACATTGTGTTAGCTAATGGTGTTGAAAGGCTAATTGATGATTAGAAAACCCTTGTACAATTAAGTTAGAACATGAATAAAAGTGTGAGTTTTCATGGGTGACCACAAACCTTTGAACGGTGTACAAAGAAGAAAACATTAAACTTCCCTGATCAAGCTGTCCTTACCTGTCAGGAGTTTCAAACTGGCAACCTGCAATTAACAAAATCTTTCTTGAACCTACGCTCAAACACCCTCTACCTGCATCCAGGTAACAACCCATCTCTGTCTTGTCTCCTCTGTACTGCCGGGCTGAGGCCTGATGACAGGACAGGCCTCTAGTCAAACAAACAGCAGACACGCTGCTGCTAAAGGCTGTCAGTCAGCAGTCTCCACCCACTTTAACCTCTGACCCTGTGCACCACCACCACCACCATTACCACCTCCTATTCCTCCTCGCGGGCCCAGGTCCTGTTTGTTGATGTATACACAGCGACACGGATCACTTCCTGTCAGAGATCACCCAGACTCAACACAGACAAGAAGGCAGAGGGACTGCAGGGTGTTTAACTACTGAGACACACAACACACACACAAACTGCAGCCCACACTTTTCGTAAGGTCCTGATCCCGGCTTAGCAGTGTAAATTACTGTGCTGACAAGTTGTTGTGCGCACAAGTTTGACAGAGGAGGAAATGGGACCTGTAGCTCGCTGACAAACCACACTCCATTAACTGTCAATGGCAAACCGTATCCACAGACAGTCCAGGAGGACCAAACAGGCTTCGGGACACTCAGAGGCCTGTGGAGTTTGAGATGGGCTCTTAAAAACATGTTGCTACCGATGTGTCAGTCAGTATTTACTGTTCACCTTTGGCAGTATCTGCTTAATAGTTTTTTAGAAATATACTGTGGAAATTTTAGATTTTGGAAAGAAGAAAGTAGAGAGATCAGAGGAATTAAGGGGCAAGAAAGATCAGAAGTTTTTGCAAAGGATTCTCAACTGGACCCAGCAGTTGATACTAAATATAACTTAGCTCAGCTTAGTCTGGCTTAATGTGGCGTAACGTAACATAACATAACGGAACTGAATGAAATGGAATGAACCGAAATGAAACAGAATGGGGCTGCACAGTGATTTGGTGGTTAGCACCGTCGTCTTGCAGCTAGAAGATCCCTGGTTCACGTCCTGGCTTTCCTGGGATCTTTCTGCATGGAGTTTCCATGTTCTCCCTGTGCATGCGTGGGTTTTCTCCAGCTTCCTCCCACAGTTCAAAAACATGCTGAGGTTAACTGGTAACTCTAAATTGTCTGTAGGTGTGAATGTGAGTGATTGTTTGTCTCCATATGTAGCCCTGTGACAGACTGGTGACCTGTTCAGGGTGTTTCCTGCCTTCACCCAAAGTCGGCTGGGATAGGCTCCAGCCCCCCCATGACCCTAATGAGGATTAAGCAATGTATAGATAATGGATGGATGGAAACAGAATGGAGCATAACAAAGCGTAAATTAACTTCACTTCACTCAACGTGACTTTATATAACCGAACTTTCCTCAACTCAGCTTAACTTAACATACACTACCATTCAAACGTTTGGGGTCACTCAGACAATTTCATGTTTTCCATGAAAACTCGCACTTTTATCCATGTGCTAACATAACTGCACAAGGGTTTTCTAATCATCAGTTAGCCTTCCAACACCATTAGCTAACACAATGTAGCATTAGAACACAGGAGTGATGGTTGCTGGAAATGTTCCTCTGTACCTCTATGGAGATATTCATTAAAAATCAGTTGTTTCCAGCTAGAATAGTCATTTACTACATTAACAATGTCTCGACTGGATTTCTGATTCATTTAATGTTGTCTTTATTGAAAAACTTCTTCTCCTTCAAAAATACGGACATTTCTAAGTGACCCCAAACTACTGTACAGGAGTGTAACTTAACTTTATTTGCCCCTGTAGGGACAGTGAAAACAACACTGGTGTCATGAACACCAATCTATGATCACTTTTTAAGTCAATATAGCTTTTTTCCAGCAAATCACTGCTTATTTACTCATTTGCAGTATTTAAACAACAATAATTCATTGGAGTTGTGTTTATTTGCATTTCATTAATATGAGTCCAGATGTCATCCTTGCTTTACTCTGTTTGATCTCTTCTGACCCTTGAGGGGAATCTCTGTCTTCTTAGCTGTGTTCACCAACAAATGCAGAGTAGGTAGTGCACAGCGGCCTTTTCAAGCTTTTGTCTTAAAAACCGTTGAGATGAGAATCCCAAAAAAAGCCTGTTGAGCTGAGGGGAATGCAAATTCACGTCATCAGAGTGACACATTTTAGATTGTATTGTCATGTCATTGTGCAATTTAGCCACAGGACTCTTACCCAGCACATGGAGTAAGTGGCGGTGTGCTACACTCTAATGGAGGTCTGCAAACTCAACCAGTTAGGCCTCATCTTTAGAGTCTTTTCTTTTGCCAAACCAGTTTGAAAATTCTTTAAATAAAACCTGCAGTGGCGGACCTTTACATATAAATGAACATCTGTTACATTCAAGCCAAATGAATTCACACAGTGCTCATTGAGTCTATCAGCGGCAGGTACGTGTCTACAAAAAATCCAAACCTAGTTCTAGATCCTTTCTGTAATGTTTAATGGTCTACATTTTAGTGGCAAAGTGGTCTAACCCACAACCCAAACATAGCGTCACACTGGAATGTTACACCATTCTTGAAAACACAAAACTTCAAACCCCTTTTTCTCAAAAACTACAGAAAGTAGATTAGACCACTCTGCTTCCAAACCCTTCACATTATCAATGTTTGTTTAAATACTCGCACTCCCAGAAGGGATTTAAATAGGATGGATTAACTGACTTGGTTCGCTGCTGTCTCAGTGGCCACATTTTAAACCCTCCTATTACCTTCACATTCACTAACATCTTTTGTCCTTGGGGAGAGACAGTAGCTGACTGTGGAGAGTTCCACCTAAATGACCTGAAAATTATTGAAGTAACCCAGAATTTGTACAAACTGATTTAAAATTTCTCCACAATCAGTGAACATGTGTCAAAAGTGACTCACAGCCTGCTTAGAATTATTAAAAATGTGTCCAGAATGAGTCAAAAATGGATGATAATGACTCAAGTTTTGTCCAAAATAATTGAAATTTGTCTAGGATGATGTGAAACTTGTCCAACATTAATAAAAAAAATGTCCAAAATGGTAAAGAAATTACCAAAAAGTAGTTCTAACCTCGTCGTTCCCTTTGGACTGTTAGCCTTGGTTAGCAGCTCTTTATGCTAAGCTAAGCTAACGTGCTGCTGGAGCTTCAAATTTTCCTCCAGAAAATTATTATAATTAAAATTATTCGCCAGGTTTATGTGTCAAGTACTTCATGTCTTTTTATTGACTACCTAAGTCGCCCTTTCAATCGAACAACCCCCCATCTTCTCCACTTATGCATCCGGAGTAACAGAAATTTCACAGTAAAATCTCACTGACTGACCTGAAATTAGAGAGAGTGATCTTTTGAGTGTTTTAATGGCTTTATATTATTTCAAAGTACACATTTTTGTTCTCTATAATATGTAATGAAAAATTATTTCTGTTATCAAGAACACTAACAAGTATTATGTTCATAGTCAATTTGACCTCAAGAAAAATGAAGACAATTTCAAAAAGTTTAGGGCCCTAAAGTTTTTGGAAGGTTATAAAATTACATAGTGACCTCACTATCACCAAAACAACCAAAGCTAAACTGTGTAAAATGTTGATATTTCTACCAAGTTTTCTACAGCTAAAGGCCTCAAAGAACTCTGACACTACAGGACACTGAGAACATATCCTGTAAATTTTATATTTACCCAGTTGCCCTCATTAAATCAGGAAAATCATTAAATGTGAAGAAAAAAAAGATGTCATTTATCAGTCATTTATTTAGAGACATTAAACACTGAATGGGGTCTAATGGACCTCAAAGATAACAGGATGGTTAAAAAAAACACCCACTACAACTGATCTCTGGACAAATGTGAAGTAGGTCTCTCCTCAAGGGGCAATAATGAGCCCATTCTGACTTAATTAGCACTTAACATGGGTGATGCAAAATTTGCAAACTTGCTCTGCAGTCTTTTTATTCTCTGTATGTCCTGCCCCTACAAAGACCATACTACTGAGTGCAGCATGAATACAGTTGGGGAACACTAATTCCTCTTAATATCACACCTTAAACTTTGACCTTCTTGCTCAGATTTTACTACTTTGTTCTTACTTTTTCTGGCATACTCTAACGGTATGGGTCCTGGAGCACATGCTTAGTTAGGGAAGTGACACAAAGAAGTAATAATAATATATAATGTACTAATAATTGTAACTCTGTTTATATAGCACCCTTAAGAGCAGGATTTACAAAGTGCTTTGACAGTCAAAACATGATCAAGCAAGACATGAGGAGACAATGCAGAGCAGTCAATTAAGATAATCAACCATTTAAAAATGAAAGAATAAGATGGAGGGTTAAAAATAAAAAAGAAAAAAAGAAAAATGGTGAATTAAAGAATTAGAGAGATGAACATCACACCAAAGAACCAGACAGCTTAAATTAAAATAAAACAAGAGTATAAATTAACAGGGCATAGTACAGAATAAAACAATAAAACTAAATAAAGCTGAAAGTAAACTGCACATAAAAGCATGTCTGTAAAAGTGGGTTTTCAGAAGTGATTTAAAGGAAGTTACTGACTCCAGTGTTTGCATTAGGAGATGATTAACTTAATTTACTCCACTTATTCTATATATTAGTGTAGTATTAAAAACAGTGAAGAACCACAAGTCAACTGAATCACACTGACAGTTTTCTCTTTTCCTCCTTATGCAAGCTAAGCAGAAGCATTTCAACTGGAGACGAAGCATCTGTCTTTACATGTGGATCCGCTTGTTTGTACTCCAGAGCGTGTCGTCTGTCTTTATGGGGATCTCTGCGTGTGTTTGCTTATGTGCAGTGCGTTTGTTATTGTGAATATCTAAATGCATTCTTGTGTGTTCCTTCACGTGTACGTCTGAGCCTGTTTAAGTGTGTGTGTTTGCGTGTGAGCATGAGCAGGCAGATTGTAACGCTAAGCAGCTGTCAGAGCAGCGCTGGCTATCGTCTTCCCCGGGGGGTCGGCCTGTCAACTCGTCCCACTGACGGCTCTCCTCTCTCAGCTTCGCCTCGGCTGGCCCGGGGCTGCTTAAGGTGTGTCTGTGTGTGTGTGTGCTCCTGCTAAGGCTTTGGCAAATCTGATAATTACTGACCTGACAATGAATCCCCATAACCCCCCCCTCCACCCAGACCTCCATTACAGCTGCTGAACACAGACTCACAGCTTAATGCAGACGTACAGTGGAGGAAGCACATGAAAGGACACTGTAGAGGCCTTCTTAACTTTTCCATACATATGTATACACTCACACACACACACACCCTGAGAGTTCACCCCCCCATTCCTCAGATGTTTCCCACATGAAACACGTACAGGAATGGAAACATGTGAAGCCTGAAGAAAGTTGGAGTGTGTTGCTGGAGAGCTGGGAGCAGTGTGAGGGTCACCATGCAGGTGCTTTGCCCCCTGCCTGCCCTCGTTAAAGTCCCACCATCAGAGGGCCTTGGTGCAGGATAACAGGTGTTGACTGAGAACCTGCAGCTGTAGCAGCTTTTGTTTTTCCAGCTGGAGGAAATCAGATTATCTCACTGATGCCTTTCACTAATTTGAGAACCGCTCGTGATGCGTGGGTTTTTTTCTTCTACTTTCTTCTTCTGATGAAAGAAATGTACTTTTGAGGCCCTAAAGATACTTGAAAATGTGTAAAAGTTTGCAAAAAAATAGATATTCTAAGGGGAATATACAGGTATGTGGCAAAATGCTCATTAGCACCCCCGGCAATATTATGAACATTTAGCCCCGAACCACGTTTCATCTACAGCTACGAAATTTGGTACACATCTGTAACGCATCAGGATACACAAAAAAGCCTCTTCCACAAATACCCAAAACCCAACATGAAGTCGACCATTTTGAATTATGTGTCATATTTTGGATGACTTTGGACCAATTTGAATTGGAATTAAACCACCATTGCGTGGCTGTTTCTGTTGGTTAACTATTGTAGATACATTGGGAGTACTGTTTGAAAGAGAACCTTAAATTAAGGTTTGGTTATTTATTATTTTAACTGAAACATGATAATGAGTCGTTTTCACTGATTTCTGGCAGGAAGCTCAGCTCGGTATTGTTTTCATGGCATCACTGGTTGGCACAGAGGAGCTGATTTCTAACCAGCACATTTTCAAAACCCACAACTTAAACAGGGTAACCCCAACAGAGCTCAGATTTCGCCAGAATGTACAGCAGGCATGGGTGACCAAAAAATATTAAAATGCTCAGCAAAAGTCTGAGGGTGTGGAAATGCGGACCCTGGAAGTTCGATGTTTAGCCGTGAAACAGGAAGTGCTGTACAAATGGCTTGTACATGCTTCAGTCTGTCTCAAACTTTACACGATTGATAGGATTCCAGACCTGATGACATACCTAGGCCGATGTAAATTCACAGTGATAGCGCCACCTGGTGGACAGTTTTGATAGGTCGCCATCAACAAAGCCATAGGCTGAAGTACACTCTCACTCGTAGCGCCACCTGGTAGACGTACTCGGATTTGATGAGCAGCAAGGATGCGAGGATCTGTTCAACGCTGCTTGCAGCTTTAATTATCATTCCTTTATGTGCATGGATTTTGGAGTGCAGTGGGAAATGCGTTAGAGCTGTAAACAATGGACAAATTATTAGTCTTCCTACACATTAAATACAGCATAACTACACTACCTGTCAAAACTTTGGACACACCTTCTCATTCAGTGCTTTTTATTTATTGTTTTATTTTCTACATTGTAGATTAATTTTGAAGATTAACATTGTTTTGTTTACAGCACAGTTCCACATGTATTCTTTTATAGTTTTGATGTCTTCAGCATTAATCTACAAAGCATAAAATAATCAAATAAAAACCATTGAATGAGAGGGTGTGTCCAAACTTTTGATTGATAGTGTATTAATCAGCCTCACCCATTTAACTTGATATGTAACCTACTATCTATGCATCTTTTTTTAATGTCTTGAATGTACAATCAACCCCTCTGTTAGAGGACTGCTGCTCCTTATGTACACTACTATTCAAAAAAATTGGGATCACTTAAAAATTACCTTATTTTTGAAAGAAAAGCATTTTTTCCAATGAAGATAACATTACATTAATCAGAAATATAGTCTAGACATTGTTAATGTGGTAAATGACTATTGTAGCTGGAAATATGTGATTTTAATGGAATATCTCCATAGAGGTACAGAGGAACATTTCCAGCAACCATCACTCCTGTGTTCTAATGCTACATTGTGTTAGCTAATGGTGTTGAAAGACTAATTGCTGATTAGAAAACCCTTGTGCAGTTCTGTTAGCACATGAATAAAAGCTTGGGTTTTAATGGAAAACATAAAATTGTCTGGGTGACCCCAAACTTTTGGATGGTTGCATATGAATGGTTTGCACTTAGAGGCTGCACAGCAGCTTGGTATTTAGCATTTTTGCCTTGCAGCTAGAAGATTCCAGGTTCACATGCCTGGAAACTTTCTGCATGGAGTTTGCATGTTCTCCCTCTGCATGCTTGAGTTTTCTCTGGGTACTCTGGCTTTCTCTGACAGTTGAAAAACATGCTGAAGTTAATTGGTTACTCTAAATTGTCTTCCCTGCCTTCACCTCCCACCCTCCCTGTGGAGTTTATGCACAGCACCTACCTTGAAGTCCACACAAGCAAAACAGAGCTCCTCCTCACACAGAAGAAGGTTAAATTCTTCTTCAGACTGAAAAATATTAACATTTGTTTTTGTTTACATTTTGCATGGACATTCAGGGTCTCAGGTGATGAAGCCTGGAATTGGTGATCCTTTGAGTTTACATATAGTACTGATAGTGTGTCACAGTGCAGCATCACAGAATCACAGGAGCAGTGTTAAACTTTCTAAGCTCTTCCATGGTGCACTTGACCTGCATTATGTAAATTTAATTGTCGTTCAAGTTGACAAAATCTATGCAGGCAGCCCAGAGTTTGTATCTGCGTGGTGACTCTGCTACAAGTGCAATCGTCCACATGCTTGGCAGAGATCTTTATGTACAGAATACACACATATGACCTACTATGCATGTATGGAACAGAGTTCACAGCTGTCTGCAGATGTTTGTGTGCACGTCTGAAAAGGAATGGAACAGAGGATTACCATGGCTGTAGAATGCTGAGGCCGGTTCTTGCTTTGCGTGTCGTTTGGTCACTCAAACTTTGCCTTTTATCCAAGTCCATGAGGTTCTGTCCACACCCCTCTGTGACGAGTGACTGTTTTGAGGAGAGGCTGCTGAGTGAGGAGAATAGCAGGTTTCCACAGCCACAAACGCTTAAATTAATCATTAGAAGTGTTGTAATTATAGTCGCAGCAGGATTCTGGAGGTGCTTTGATTCATACATCAGTCAGCTGCTCAAACACAGTGGGAAGTTCTAAGTTCACCAGAAACCCTGCGCTATGTTGGTCTGCTGACCTTGATACACAGGAATAATCACACGGACACAGAAACATTAATTAATTAATTACTTCTTGACATTGAAATGATGTCAGATCACCAGTCACCATCAATGATTAGCTAACGGTAGTGGAAAAAAATGACCTAGTGAGTGCTACAGTTAATATCAACTTTTAGACAGATACCACATTTTTATAGCTGGTTAGTTATTATGTAATTGTATTAGTCGGCACTTAACATAATTTACCAGAAATTTAGGCCAGGAGTGAATGAATAAATCTATATATCACTCTGTGTATATGAAATCATTAAAAAAAATAACAAAGATTTTTTTTTTTGTTCAAATTACATCAAAATACCCCCAAAATCCTGTCTTTTGATTTCTTCAGATGAAGAAAGGAATATAAATATAATCTAAGACCATCCAAGAAAAAGCCTGACATTATCACTAACTATATCTAGTGGTCAGGAAGGCTTTTATGCTGTGGGGAGTTCTTCCTTTGGGGGGATCTTACCTCAGTTTATCCGTCTTTGTTGTGTATGATGTATATTCTAGCATGAAGAGATCTGTGTGTGCATCGTTTGTCTGTGCTGAGGGGTGTGGAAAAGACTTGGCCTTTATCTTTGTTGTTTAGTTTTTTTCTGTTCTTCCAACTGTTAGAATTGTCTCTGTGAAGCAGGGGTGCTAAACATGCGGCCCGCGGGCCAAAAGCGGTCTCCAGAGTGTCCAATCCAGACTTTGGGATGACTTTGTAAAAATTACAGAGAAGACATTAACTGCAGATTGTAAATTTGCAAAACTATAAATTTAAAATAATTTCTAGACCATGGCAAATTGTTTTGATCTTAAAGTAAAATGCCACATTGTTCATTGTTCTTTTGTCGATTTGTGTCTCATTTTTGTAATAGTTTGTCTTGTTTTTGTTGTTTTTTTGTCTGACTTTTGTCATTTGTCTCATGTTTTTGTAGTTTTGTTAGTCATTTTTGTTGTTTTGTGCTTCCTTTTTGTCTCGCTTGTGTTTTTTGTCTTATTTTTTAATTTTGTTTCACTTTATTTGTTGTTTTGTGTCATTTTGTGTCTTTTTTGTCTCACTTCTGTCATGTGTCTATTTACTGTTGCAAATTTTTGTCTCTTTTGCTATTTTTCGTGTCGTTTCTCTCACTTTTTGTCATTTTGTTTCTTGCTTTTGTTGTTTTGTTTCTCGTTTTTGTCATTTTGTGTTTCCTTTCTGTGTCCTCTTGTGCTGTTGGTCCACTTTTTTGCCATTTCATGTGTCATTTTTGTAATATCCTGTCTTGTTTTTGTTGCTTTTTGTCTTTTTTTTGTCTGACTTTTGTCATTTTGACGCAAAGTAAAATACTATATCATACAGTTCAAATACCTGTGACTAAATGTTTTGTGTCTTTGTAGACACTGTGATCTGGAAGTTTTAATGTGTAAATGATAAACTGAGGCATAATGTTGTTTAAATTTAACTTACTTTTCTTAATAAATTTCAGGTTATTCATGATGTTTGTGAAAAGATAATTCCCTAAATGTGAACTTTTTTGCATGAAAAGAAAGGAAAAATTTGGAGTTGTTCTTATTTATAGTTTATTTTGCTCTGATTTTACTGGTCACTCGAGATCAGATTGGGCTGAATGTGGCCCCTGAGCTAAGATGAGTTTGACACCCTGCTTCAGTAAAATTTCAAAAAGAAGATTTTCAAAGCACGCTTCTTCTATCTTCTCCTAGAAATAGTAAAGTATCTCACTACTGCTTTCACCACGTGTGATTCAAGCAGAAAGAGAAAGAAGGATATTGATTGTTTTCTAAAGAACGTGTAAAGTACACTTGACTCTACCAGCAGGTATCAGTGCACTCGACACAAACCTGATTGAGATTCCAGCTTGTCCTATCGAGGTTTGGTCTGCAGGTCAATCCCACTCTACCTCTCACTGCAGTCAAACATCCCTCTTGTTTTTTCTTCCTTACATCCCCTGAAAAATATCTTGAGAAGTCCTCTGTCAGCCCTGCAGTCTGCCCTGCAGTGAGCAGGAGAGCAAACGTCCATCATGTCGACAAATTGACTCAATCAGCTTCATCCAGGAGCATTAGCCCCTCGCTTCTTTGAAATCCAACACTGTTGATGGTTCACCGGAGTGTTTTTGGAGAGGCGGCGGAAAAAGAAAAAGTGGACGAGAGTAGGAGGCCTCATCATCTCTGGTAATGACAGAGTGAGAAGTGTGTTTTCTACTGCTGTCCTCGTTAAAACCGTTTTGAGTCGAAGATGTGGAAAAAAAGAGAAGCTTACCGTCGCTGAATCTGGTTTAACACGCTAGAATTGGAGTTTGGCTTGCGGATTTCACAAATGAGAAAAGAAGTAGTTGCATGTGTGTGTCAAAGAGTCACACTTCAGATCACCAGTACTTTAGACGGGCTGGAAGTGGAGGAAAAACAGAAGTGAAGCTGAGGCCGTTCATCACATGATTCATGTCTAACAGAAGAGAGGGACAAAGAGGTAGAGAGAAGAGAAAAACACATCTGGATGTCTCTACGAAGTTTAACAGTAAAGATAAGGAGACACAGTTTGTGTGTGTGAAACGATAAATGTTACTATTAGTATTATTACTATTATTATTATTGTTGTTGTTGTTGTTGTATAAGTTCCGAATATCAATTTCAGTATGCTGTGGTGAAAAGTTATGGGAAGTAATTAAGTACAAGGTAAAAATTTGAGGTCCATAAATATAACTCTTGATTATATGATACTGTATTTTTGCGAGTCGAACAGTTTGAAACTTGTAATCTGCTCATCCCTGTCTGTCTCACACAATGATTAAAACATTTAATTCACCGTGATATAAGACAAGTAACAGCAGACAATCGTCAACATAACATAACAATATACATTATATATTGTGTTATATTATATTACATTATATTGTGTGATGGAAATTGGAAAAAATACATCTTTAACTCACCAGCTTTGACTTTCATTTTAGATTTTCTCTAATAACTGGCTCTTTCAGTGGAGTACAGGGACATAAACTAACATCTAACCCATCAAAATGATAAAGTAAAGTGGACCTACTTGTAGTAATTTCAGTTGCGTGTTTTGATGCTGCAGTAAACTGTTTTGCATTGTGAATGCAACTGAAACCACCCGAGAGTCTGTAGTGACGGTGACTCTGCACATTCCTCTGAACAGCCACACTGACATCTGGTGGCAGAAGTCCAGCTCTTCTGGTTTGTGGTTCAGTTTTGACACATTGCAGTCAGATAGTCATCAGTTCTTCACTCAGACACTGATAACACTCTGAGCTTATCTGAAGCTCTCGCTGCTTATCACTGAATGTTTATGTGGATTAAATGTATCATTATATATATATCTTTATGACAGATATCATAATAATCCATGTGGCGTGTGCATACAAGTGTCCAAATACAGACTAAGCTATATCCTGCCAGTCCGGATTCATGCTAAACAACTACACAATGTTCACTTATAGTTTTAGGGTGAATGCAGTCATAGTCACCAGAAGGTTTGAGCATTATTACTGTCATGTCAAAGAAAGGCACATGGAAATACAACAAAGTATGTCTTTAAAATCTCTGTCACAGAAATCGGTCTATAAGTGCCATCAATAAATAATTTTATTACAACTACGCTTATAATGTTTAACCGTGTTATCAAGCATCATCTCTGATTTTAAGGCTGTCAAGCAGCATGAACTGAAGACTTATATATTGTATAAGTGTTCAGCTTCAGTCAAATGAAGTTCATACAAAATATTAAAGTAGGTGTACATAGTTACTGTTCTCTGTTCTGATCACAAGTTTGAGGTATTTTTGTCCTTTGGTATTATTATTTGCAGTCATTTCACAGTTTTAGCTAATATTTTTGTTAAAAATTTACATTTTTTTAAATACAAAACCCATTAACGGCTTGTAAAATATATTTAGATTTTTAATGCAAAATTGAATAAATTGATAGAAATTGTTTTTTCCTTCAGTACAAATTCTTTCCATGTACACTACCATTCAAAAGTTTGGGGTCACCCACTCAATTTCATGTTTTCCATGAAAACTCGTACTTTTATTCATGTGCTGACATAACTGCACAAGGGTTTTCTAACCATCAATTAGCCTTTCAACACCATTAGCTAACACAATGTAGCATTAGAACACAGGAGTGATGGTTGCTGGAAATGTCTTGTCTGTACCTCTATGTATTGCACATGTTAATTTCAATAGATACATCCTGTAATTCATATAAAATTACAATAAATATAAAAAACTCGAAATATGAAAAAATGCCACATAAATGAAACACGATAAATATAAAAACCGAAATAAAAACACAATAAACATTGTGTTATTTTTAATACTGCACTCTCATTGGTTGTTTCTTGGCCACCCTCGGTGTAACGAGTCTTCCTATTGGCCATCGGGCTGACGCCTGTTTTCTGTCAGTCCGGAACCAGCGGGCTGAAGGTGAACCCGGTCCGTCTCTCTCTGCCCATCGCTGTAAGCACCTGCTCCCCGTCTCTTCCTCCTGAACCGCACCGGGATCACCCGCTTATCCGTGAGCCATGTCCGTCTTCAGCGATGTCCCGCAGGCCCCGCCCGTAGCGGTCTTCAAGCTGACCGCCGACTTCAGGGAGGACAGCCACCCACAGAAGGTGAATCTGGGAGTCGGAGGTAAGAGACGGGAGCTATCGGCTAATGCTAAAGCTAGGCTAGTTTACAGTGGCTATAGGCTGGTCCAACAAAAACTTCTACCGCCGCCTGTGTTTGCTGTCCTCATCTAGCTATCCAGCCCTGTGTGTTCGAGCGGTTACAGTGTTATTCTATCCCACATTAGCAACTCTTTGATTTGACCTTCGAGTTAGCACTGAAGCTAACAAACCGGAACCTATATTAGCTTCCCCCTATGCCCACAGTAAACCTGCTCCAGTGAGCTCAGATGAACGTTACGCCTGCTACATCTCTAACACTGGATGAATTTAACTTCAGAGCCTTGTGTCGTGACTGCTGTCTCACCTGCCACGAACCCGCCCGTTAAAGAGACCACATGATGTTAATGATTTGTCCCCGTCGTTCATCTGTGTCCTTGAACGCACCATAGTCACTTTTTATTGAGTTATGTGTGTCCTCTTGTCATCTTCGAGAGGGAACATTAAGTTATATTATTTTCTAGCTGGGTAACCTCAAAGCACCTGAATGTTTATCTTTAATCTCACCAATCCGGCTGGTTTGAATGCTGGCAGTTCATTTTAGTGACTATTGATGAGGATAATATCATCTGTATTTGCTGCCTATACTCCTCTGAAACTATCATTAGTGCTGCTAATATGGTATGACAGCTTTTTGATGGCTAGAACTGTACAACCACACCTCAGATGACTATTAAATATCATTGAAAACAGAGCCCTTAAGTATTTTAAAGACCCCTGGTTTAGATTTAGAGGAATCAGAGCCACCAGACTGAACGTAACTGCTGTAGTCATGAAAGAAACCAGAAACTAGAGGATGAAATTGTGACTTATTAGAAGCCCAAAGGAGAAAGTATGTTTCCCTGTTTGTGGTCGGACTTACTGGATGGATTCACCTTGCGAGGTAAAGACCTGCTATTAGGTGTGCATTTTAAACAGCTTTCTCTTCCCCTTCTGATGTCTTAATAATCCCCTTCACTGTGGAAAACAACAACAACCTCCAAGCAGCAGATGACCATACTGAAAACTTCAACATTTGCAGAGGATTTGGATCACGCAGTAAAGCAGCCCTGCTAGATATTTTTCTGTGACTTCTGTGCCTTTTTAATCTCAATTTTCACCTCACACTGCATGAAAATGATCCATCAAAATTCCTCTGTCACTCTTTTAAAGGAACGGCAAAGTTGCATTCTTTGCTTTGCTCTGCCCACAGCGATTGTGATTGTTTTTAAAGAAATGCAAACACTGACAATGTTTTAAACTTTTTTTATTGTACTGGTTTGTTTAGAGTGTTGCTGTAATCCTACAACTTTAGTCTGATTACACCAAGTACCACACTAGCAGCATATCGGGGAATACACAATGCAGTCTGTGTTGTTGTGTCTGTGTATTATCATCCTCACAATGTCTGCTAAACTGTAATAACCAACCATAGACTGTATATAAAAGGTGGACATAGTGACCGTGGTGTCTCTCATTAGGGTACTGTTTTGAAATCTTCAGTTTGGTGTTCGTGCGTCAACATCTTGGTCTTTTGATATTCATAACAATTGAGGCGTAGCTCTAATTGAAAACACTGCACACAAAGGCTGAACGACATGTTAAAGAAAATAAAGCATCAGATTGTGTGGGGTTTTTTTCAACTGGTATTGAGGTTACAGTAGTCCCAAGTTTAGTGGAAATGGTAAAATTAGCAATTTTTGTAAAACATAATGGGATCTTGCTTTGCTCTGCACTAAACAGGAATGTTGTCTTTTGTCACAATGCTGCCTTTATACGACATGTTTGATCAAAAAAATGCTCTAAGTTTTACCATAAATTACCAAATGAACATGATGCTGTATTAAAGAAGTCCTAAAATTAGCAATTAAGATCAAAAACCTGTTGGGAAAATGCTTCCTGAAGTAACAAATTAAATGAGAAATGGGGTAATTTCCTCTTTGACTCCTATAAAATCAGAATTCTTTTCACAGCCTGATGAATCGCAAATTTAACCCACTTCCACATTGACTTCACTCTACAGACCCTGAGACTGTATGCAACTTTTCTTTACACTATATAAGCTTACAGGCATTGGTTCTAATTTTCATTCATCTTTACACAAGTTAAGCTTTCAGATCCAGATAAACGTGACACCTGAGCTGTATCGTATGGCATCATGAGATATCTAATCTCATGTCATGCTCTCCGTAATAAAGTTCTAAATGCCCTCAAACATTTATTGTTGTGTAAATCTGGAAAGAACCATCATCTTTTCAGTTAATAGGCTGTTTGTACTGCGGTGACAGAAACGCTGTAAATTATTTTCTTAAGTCTTCATCCTTTTCATTGTTTAGGTGATCTGATCACCGCCTGCTACAGGATTATTAAAGTTCACCTTTTCTCGTGGTGGAACGTAGACTCGAACCTTGCCGCCCGTTGCCAAAACATGCCTACAGTACGTGCACAAAACCAGTTTAGCCAGAGTTAAGAAACCAATTTTGAAAGCTTCACCTACAGTGTTCACACACAGCCAGCAGGGATAGATTTAGCTTTAAGCTGTCTCTATTTACCGAATGAGGTTCATTCTCGTTGTATGTTGAACTAGAAATAAACAGGTCAGTTACCAGCAAATATTAGTTACCAGCATGCGTCAGCTGTCAAAAATCCTACACTGGCATTGGTCTTCTTCACCTCTTAATCATTTATCAAACACAGCAAGTTTGTTTAACTGATAGTAAGTGTTTGTTCACTGATTCCAAACCACCAAATGCACTCGTCTGACCTTTACAGTGGGTTTGCCCTTTGATTCATGGTGACCGTCTGTAGCTGCACTGAAGGCCTGATATTTGATACAACTCCAGAGCAGCACTAGTGAGTTCTTAAGGAGTCAGATGTGTGTGACACTTTAGCCTAGCCTGGCTGCTAAAGGGACCTTCAGTGAGTGTCGGTTATTTTATGTGATTAAGTTCCAGTTTTGTTTCCCTTCAGTGTGATTATTTCAGGCTGTGAGGTTGTATTGTTGCCTATTAGAGATGGTGCATAGCGGGGGGGCAACATGAACATTTATCTATGAAAAACATAGCAAATTTAGGTGCAAAAACAGTAGCATAGTGGGTTTTTTTTCCTGTTGTGTCAGGAGTAAAACCAATATTTCTTGCTAAATATATTGGAAAAAGGAGCTTGTATGTCTTCAATGAAGTGAAATCTAGATGTGAATAATATTCTGTGTTTCTTCAGTCTCTGTGGCTGCTTGAACAAACATTGTTTTGCTTTGTGTCCCCTCCAGCTTACCGTACTGACGACTGCCAGCCCTGGGTGCTGCCGGTGGTGAAGAAGGTGGAGCGGCTGATCGTGGAGGACGAAAGCCTGAACCACGAATACCTGCCAATCCTCGGCCTGCCGGAGTTCCGCTCTGCGTCCTCCAAGGTCGCCCTGGGAGACGACAGCGACGCCATCAAGGACAACAGGGTGAGACCAACGCACACGGAGTTGTATGCAAAAGTTTGGCGAACAAAAAGCAGATGTTTTTTTTTTACAAATGAAAACAGGTCAATGCCACCCTCTGCTGCAAGCACATTAAACATTTCTTCAAATGTTATTTCACTTTTCTGTTTCGTTAATTTAAAAACACGGTGTTTTAAAATGTGTCAAAGTTTAGATCCTTCACTTATCAAGTCTCAAAGCTGCTGCTCCAAGCAACAGACCGAGAATACATCGGTGCTGAAATGTTTTCGTTGTTCAACAAAAAGGCTCTTGCTGATACTCTGATTACATCTGCACTAGTTCTACTGATGTTCTGATGAGTATCTTGAGATCTTCTGTTAAGGCTGACATGCTTTAAAATGCATATTACATGATTCCATGTACACTTACATGTGCCATTATAAGCAGGAAAAGGGGGTTTGGTTGCAGTGAATGCCCTTAATTCCTCTCTTACTCGCTTAACAGGGATCAGCAGTGTTCACACAAGCCTCTCTTTAGCAGTCCTAGATCACTGCAGTAGCCTTGATAAAAGGCATAAACAGGAAACACTGAACAGATAGAAGGAAGAGTGGATTCCTTTTAATTTCAGCAGGCTTTGTGATCACACTCACAGTCCACTAACTTAAACCTGATCTGTAATCTGTGTGTTGATCTTAATCCTGATGTGTCTGAAAGCCGGATAGATCTGAAAGGAGTGGATGAAGTTAAGAGACTTTGCTGGTTATGAAAGGTCATTAAAGCTGTGATATGTTTGATAAATGGGCCTTTTTGTCTTCTTAATAAGGCTTAAGTCCACTGTGTGCAAGTACACAGTGCTATGCTTTATTAGTGCACAATTACAGTTTTTCTCAGCTGAAAATGCTGCCTTTGCACAGTCGTCTCATCTATTTTTGAAGAACATGCTGGATATGAATTGACCAGCAAATGTGTTTTTGTCCTTTAATGTGTCATCTGTTGGTAAAAATATGAAATGTGTCAACAAAACCTAGTGTTTGCTGTAGGTTTCCTGTTTTTAAATGGCACACTTTTATACCCACAATGCATTTCATCATGCAGTGAGGATCATACTTGGCTGCAGAGTGAATTTAGATGCTTTTGTTTAATGTTTTCTACGTCAGCTGTAGTTTGTGTTATTTCACCTGTTCAGTCATCATCCGGCTACTTTAGCAGAACATTTCTCTGCAGCTTCTCACGTGTAAATATGTCGGTGTTCCCAGAATAGTTCTCCACAGAAATGCTGCATTTCAGATATTTAATGGTACAGGGTGGGTGTTTGTACCTCAGACTGAGTAATAAGACAATGTATTTTTGTGAGGGGCATTTGTGGAGCGCTAAATGTTTGTTTCTTGTCTTTTCTGCTGTTTTTATTTCTTCTGGAATGACGTATTAGAGCTCAGATGGTGTAAATCAGCTGTGTGGGCGTCTGCTGTTAGTATGTCTGATTATGGTACATGGATTGCTTCATCTTCTGTATTACGGAACTGATTCTTCTGACTTCTCTTTCCTCCTGCTTCACTGCTGCTGTTTTGTGTCTCAGGTTGGAGGCGTCCAGGCTCTGGGGGGGACGGGAGCGTTGAGGATCGGGGCAGAGTTCCTGCGACGGTGGTACAACGGCGTCAACAACACATCCACACCCGTATACGTCTCAGCACCCACCTGGGGTTAGTAAACAGCTGCTGCAGAATGGGAACAAAGTCAGCAGAAACATTCCAAGTCTTTGCTGCAGCCTTAAAATAAACTTTAATGTTCTGTTCTCCCACATTTTTTTGACGTGGTAGTTGAAATAATTTCTGGTTCATAATCAAGCGAGCGGTGTTGGTAATGACTGCTGTTCAGATGTGTTAAACATCTGCTGAGTGATGCTCGTCTTTCCTCCAGAAAACCACAATGCTGTGTTTGCTGACGCTGGCTTCAAAGATATCCGCCCCTACCACTACTGGGATGCTGCTAAGAGGGGTCTGGACTTCACTGGATTCCAGGATGACCTGGAGGTGAGGAGAGACTGCGAGTTTGCTCTCTGTCATTTTTACACGATCATAATGACGTCATGTGAGATGTAACAGGAGTGTTGTTGGAGCGTCTTGTGTGACTGAGTCCTGATCAGTCCTGTGGCTTTTGTACTTTTTAATCCTGTTTTATCTTGTTTGTCACATGCTGCTGATTAACAGCCTCACACAGCTGCCAAAATCCTGTTGTGTAGCTGCATTTTCAAGTTAATTAGTGACCTTTGAAGGTAGAGCTTTTCGTTTTGTGTTAAATCAAAAAAAAAAAAAACACATTGACCACTTGCATACCATATTTACTTCAAGGATTCAATGTTTTTCCTGAACATTATTCTTTGTCAGCCCTCCCAAACCTTTAGAAGAAAGCAGGAAGACGATCAGACTGCTGTTTAGTTTAAGGACCCAAAAGAGGATAAAGAAAAATATCAGATCATGATTGTTAAAAGTGACAAAAGATCCTTTTAGTCTTTTATGATGTTCTCTCTCTCTCTCTTAACAGAAAGCTCCAGAACACTCCATCTTCGTCCTCCATGCCTGTGCACACAACCCCACCGGCACCGACCCGACCCAGGAGGAGTGGAAGAAGATCGCAGAGATCATGAAGGTAAACGGGTGTTTGTCAGATCACACCAGGATGTGGTGCTGCTCTTTAAACTGAACTCTATTCTGAGGGTTTTCTTTTATTGACGCGGAGGAGTTATGTGACAATCAGCGTCTGTCTGTCTGTTACTAAGATTGCTCAAAAACAGACTAACGAATTTGGATCAAGTTTTCAGGGAAGGTCAGAAATGACACATGGACCAAGTGATTAGATTTTAACAGTGATGTGTCTTATAGTCTGGATCCACGGATTTGTTAAAGATTTCTGTATTGTGAGATAGCAGCACGGCGTCACTGTAATGGTACATGTCCACAGGATCCGTCAATTTCACGTCTCCCGTTTATTGTCTATGTGAAGCGCACTGCACTGAATGCTGGTTCTGTCTTGAAGGGTTTTTAGCTGTGATCCGGTGCCTCTCCCTGCAGCTCATTCACATAAAGAAGGCTCAATGCTACTTTTTGCAAATTCAGTGGAGCGAACAGAGGTCCAACACATCATGAAACTTTGGTCAAACATCTACACTAGTTGTCGTCGCACTAAAATGAGAACAGATTCAGCAGCTTATTTCTCACCTCAAATGCTTTCAGAAATACTTTTCGCTGAACTGTTTTTTTTTATAATAAAAGAGAAAGTTTGCGACTGAGCTGCCATATTTTCTGACACGTCTGCCGGATGGAAGCTGAAAGCACTTTCATGTGACCACATAGTGACCCACCCACCAAGCGGACGGTTTTTACATGCAACACGTTTACAACATGTGAGAAAAATGGATCCCGTGGACACGTACTGTAACCATAACAACAAGTGAACACTACATCAGCTGCCTGCAGATGGTCACATGATTGTGATCCTACAACAAATCCACTACTGCGGACTTATTGGGACTTATCCGTCTTAAATCATACAAGGAACAATTGATTAAATTGTGGGGGTGTTTCTGAGTCCCATCAATTCCTACCGCCTGCGATATATTTAGGTCACGTGATTCGGTATCCGTACATAATATACACATGCATAACACATGCCAGTGCTCAGTGCAAGGACATTTTTTGTCAAAAATTTCATCCGTCAGAAATGATACAAATGAGCAGCTTTGGCGGAGTACTGTGCATTCTGAGTGCTTTTCTCATGTTGTATAATTTATTTATCTTTATCTACTGTTTTTCTCTCTTCTTCAGAGGAGGAATCTGTTTGTGTTCTTCGACTCCGCTTATCAAGGTTTTGCCTCCGGCAGTCTGGATAAAGACGCCTGGGCCATCCGGTTCTTTGTCTCAGAGGGCTTCGAGCTCTTTGTAGCTCAGTCCTTCTCCAAAAACTTTGGCCTGTACAGTGAGTACATATGACACACTACATATTTATATAGTTCTGTAGATTTTTAGTCCAAGGCCTAGTAAACAACTGACCTTCTCTAAAATAACTGAACCCATTTTATCCACACAGGAGGTTCTAATGCTCATGCTGTGTTTTAATGTAAACTGTTTTCTCTTATCAGATGAGAGAGTGGGGAACCTGACAGTGGTTGCTCAGGACAGCGAGAACCTGACCCGCATCCTTTCCCAGATGGAGAAGATTGTCAGGACGACCTGGTCCAACCCACCTTCTCAGGGAGCACGCATCGTCAGCAAGACCCTCAACTGCCCCGAACTGTTTGCAGAATGGTACGCTGTCAGCAGTCAGCAGGCTGTGTCTCCACATAACTGTCACAAACATGATTCTGCTTTGGGGTGAATAAACCAGGCGCCATGCTGACATTCTGACAATGCCACATGGGGGAATGAACAGTCTTGGTGGAGTACTGCGCTCTCTGAGTGCGTTTCTTGTTAGCTAGGGAGAGGACTTCAAAGTCTCATTGTACTAGTCATTATTTCTGGAGCTTTCTGCTGTTAAATACAGTCTTTGTCAGCTGATGGTTATTCTTATTTCCTGTCTTGTGTGCTTCCCCTCTGTCACTCTGTAGGAAGGCTAATGTAAAGACCATGGCAGACCGGGTCCTGCTGATGAGGGATCAGTTGAAGTCCAAGCTGCAAGCTCTGGGCACCCCAGGGACCTGGGACCACATCACTCAGCAGATCGGGATGTTCAGCTTCACCGGCCTGAACCGTGAGTGGAGAACACACAAAGAACATGCAAATACATCCAGCTACTCTCAGGGAAATACTGGGATTATCAGTTTGTTTTCATGATCTCTGTCAGTTATGACAACATCATACTCACTGAAGTCATTTTGGACTTTAAGAAAGAAGCCAATTTGAATACAAAGGGGGTCCTAGCAAAACCACCAAAGTATTATTTAAGAGTGAGTGTGATTGTTTGTCTCTATATGTAGCTCTGTGATAGACTGGTGACCTGTCCAGGTGTCTCCTGCCTTCACCCTAATGGTACGTGTCCACTGGATCTGTTTTTCCCACATGTAAACGTGCAGCATCTGAATATCGTTTGCTTGCTGGGCGGGTCACTACTGGTCACATGAAAGTGTTTTCAGCTTCAGTCTGGTAGATGCATCAGACCAACATGGTGGCTCAGTCACAAACTTTCTCTTTTGTTACGAAGAAACACTCGAGCGAGAAGTATTTGTGAAAGCATTTGAGGTGAGAAACAACCGCTGCAGTTGCTGAATCTGTCCTCGTTGTCGTTCAACGACAGCTAGTTTAGACGTTTGGCCAAAGTTTCATGATGCGCCAGACCTTTGTACTCTGAATTTGCATAAAGTAGAAGTCGGGTCTACTTCATGCAAAAGAGCTGCAGGGAGACGCAGCCATTCTACACAGCGGAAAGTTTTTCTGATGGATCCAGTGGACACGTACCGTAAGTCAGCTGGTGTAGACTCCAGCCCCTCCGACCCTAATGGGGATAAAGTGGTGTATAGATGATTGATATTATGGACCATTTCATGAATGAAGTTTGCTCACTGAAATGTACAGGAAAGCTCCAGAAAATGCAGGTTAATGGATACAGCTGTTGTTCTGCTGCACACTTTCTGACCGACACTGTGTTGTCGTTTGTGCTGCAGCCAAACAGGTGGAGTTCATGATCAAAGAGAAGCACGTGTACCTGATGGCCAGCGGGCGCATCAACATGTGCGGTCTGACCTCCAAGAACATCGACTATGTCGCTCAGTCCATCCACGAAGCCGTCACCAAAATCCAGTAGAGGCCGCTTCTGTCCGCCCGCTTCCCTCCTCATGTACGCCACAGGAAGTACCATCGTGTCTGTGCCCCCTCACCCCTCTGTGCCCCCCCCCCTTACCCTGTCCTCTGATTGGTTAAACGGCTGCAGGGATTTTGCTGTTGAACCAATGGGAGGACAGGTGTGTTTTTGTTCTCTATTGAAGTATAAACTTCTGGGAGGTGCAATGGTTTTCGAAAGACTTGAACGCACACAGCCAGGCCTCACTGCTGTCAGAGCTCCATAACTCGATGTATACAAGTTAGAATGTCTTTTATCCTTTTAACCGGGTCTCATCATTTGCAAACTGACCAATTTTATCTCAACCAATTCATTTCTGGTTTTAAAATTCACATTCTGACTTTAGGAAATGTTAGACGGGAGGATTCTGAATGAAACTTTTATGCTTCCTCAACTATAGTAGTGTTGAACAAAAGGCAGTGCAGGTAAACTGATGTAAATAGATGTAATCTCTGTTAGAGGTCCTGCTATTTCCACTGATTTGCAGCTTCACTTCAGCTCTTTGACTGCAACAAATCACTGTAATAGATCAGGATTACAAACTGCTATTAGCTGGTACTGTAATCTGTGTCACACTGTGTGTTATTGTTGAGTTTATGACTACTAAAAGGCACAATCTCAAGACATTTGTTATGTTAAAGCCTAATGAAGGGCATTAAGAGTTCAACGGTTACCATCTCTGTCGTGACCAGGTAATAGGTCGCTCACAGGTGATGTTTAAGTGTTGCCTTGTCAGACATGTTGCAGCCTAACAGATTATAGAGCTTGTTTAGCCACCAAGCTAACAAATTCACTCTGTGTGCCATCAGTGAACAAAAATCACCTCTCCTATGTGTTATTTTGTCACCCTGCAGTGTCCTTATTGTGTTGCACAAAGCCTCTGTAAAGTCGGTTGCTGTAAGGAGCCTTTCCGATCAGACCTCAGAGCCTGTCGTTTGCCACACTGCTCATTCAGTGTTGTCTGTAACAGCACACAGCGATATGTGTGCTACTGAAATAAATTATACACCACAGGAACTGACCCATCACTGTGTTTTTTTTTCTCTCTCTATGCTCTCAAGGCAGTACAGTTTTGCAAATGTTTACATTTCTAAAGAGAGTAGGTACAAAATTTGGGAGAAAATCTGCAATTTTACATTTGAAAGCTGATTTTGTCTTCTTCATTTTGAGCTCAGGAACACCAGAGCTCTTTCTCTGTTGCTTAGCATCTGACTAGAGCTCAAAGTTACATATATAAACAGGGTTTTTTTTTCATTCCAAGAAAAATAAAACATTACAGTCTGCACATCTCTGAACCCGCCTCTCCTCACTTGTAGTTCAAGCACACCAGCTCACCTACAGCTCTGCTAGAATATTGTAAAGCTGCTCTGCACAGTGGCAAGTTGTAATATTGGAGCAGTTTAGTCATACATGTTTGAACCAGGGCTGCACAGTGGTTAGCACTTTCTATTGGTGTCTCCTGCCTTCACCCTAAGTCAGCTGGGATAGACTCCATCCCCCTGTGACCCCAATGAGGACTAAGTGGTGTATAGATGAAGGATGGATGGAAACAGAATGGAGCAAAACAAAACCGAATTTAACTTCACGCAATGTGACTTCATTTAACCCAATTTTCCTCGTCAGTTTAACTTGTTTGCCCCATTAGATACAGTGAAAACAACACTAGACAATTCCCGCTCGCGGAAATCGTGGGAGGGGCTCGGGATGTGTGCATGTCCGGAGCTGGGCAGGAGAGGGGTATTTTTTGGTCCGTCACAGGCTTTTATTTTGAAATTGTGCTGTGCTTTTATTTTGAAAGACAGAGACAGGAAGATCTCACCTGGTCAAAATTTGGATTGAAGTTACTGTAAAGGCTGTGTGAAGCTGAGATGTTTAACTGGCATTTCCAGTCTGTCGCAGGCTTTTATTTAGAAATTGTGCTGTGCTTTTATTTTGAAAGGCAGAGACAGGAAGATCTCACCTGGTCAAAATTTGGACTGGAGTTATTGTAAAGGCTGTGTGAAGCTGAGAGATTTAAGTGGTGTTTTCAGGCCCATCGCAGGCTTTTATTTTGAAATTGTGCTGTGCTTTTATTTTGAAAGGGAAAGACAGGAAGATCTCACCTGGTCAACATTTGGATTGGAGTTACTCTGAAGCAGGTGTGTCAAAGTCAGTTCCTGGAGGTCAACTATCCTCTATGTTTTAGATGTTTCCCTCTTCCAACACACCTGATTCAAATAATCAGCTCATCATCAAGGACAGCAGAAGCCTGATAACGAGCCTGATCATTTGAATCAGGTGTGTTGGAACTGAGTTTGACACCCCTGCTCTAAAGGCTGTGTGAAGCTGAGAGGTTTCAGTGATTTTCAGGATGAAATGCAGCTCCTGTGGAGGTATTGGGTGTGAAGGTGGGTGTGGCACACCAATGAGTCTGTGTGTGTGCGTGGGAGCATGCCTGCGCGTGTGTAAGGGCGGTTGCTATGGGCCCCCATAGCAACGGTGCCTGCCACAGACAGCAAAAAAGTGCTTCTCAGCAGCACCGCGCAACGTCTCGTTCTGGCGCTAATTGTGGGCTAACCGTGAATGCTAGCTGAAAACCGAAATGACTGTGAGCGAGAGGAAGGCCGTGGCTAACCATAAATGTAATTATTTTCCAAATATTGTGAGAAATGACCGAGTTACAGCGATTTAAAAAACACTGTCCCTCCGTGAGGCAGATGATTCAGTTTACATTGGTTCCTATGGAGAGAACGGTGCAACTTTGGTCTAAACTGCTGCCTGCCATTTCACTTCAGAAAGAGCTAGGTCTTCAAACTTGGATTCATTTGAATCCCAGGAAAATTGTTTACGATCTGGCCGAATTTCATTTCCCTAGCATTTATGGTTTGGTCGTGAGAGCGATTCAATCGTGAAAGTTTTAGGCGGATTTTGCATCTCTCCTGCACTCTGCAAAGTCACGTGACACACTCTAAAGAGAGCAGATTTTGAGAATTTTCACTTTTTTGAGGACTCACTGAGCAAAAACTGTAAATGTTAGCATGACATAAAATACATCCCTGCGTAGACAAGAGAAATCACTACGTTTTGATGGTTAAATGACGTTTCTAGGTCAAAGTAGGGCAAAGCAGTGGCGTTGTGAAAACAGGTGAGTCTTCAGTCTGAGTGATTCAGTAATCCCATTCATGTGTATGTGGAAAATTAATGCAGTTTTTTGCTCATAACTCTGGCAAATATGAATGAATGTCTTAGAAAAGTCATAGCCATCGATTCCCGATAAAACCGCACGAGCCGATATATAATTTGTGTGTGATTTGTCAAAGGCCTAGGCGAAATACGGAGCCAAAGTTTAGGCGGAAGAAGAATAATAAAACCTAAACTCCGCGGGACAACAATAGGTGCTCTGGCATGTTCCATGCCCGAGCCCCTAATTAGTGCCATGAACACCATCTATCATTTCTTTCCCAGCAAACCACTGCTTATTTACTCATTTGCAGTATTTAAACAACATAATTCATTGGAGTTGTGTTTATTTGCACTTCATTAATACGAGTCCAGATGTCACCCTTGTTTTGCTCTGTGCTTGATCTCTAGCAACTGTTAAAGGGAATCTATCCGCTTAGCTGTGTTCACCAACAAGTGCAGAGCTTCTTCAAGCTTTTGAAGCTTTTTGTTTGAACCTGGAACTGATATCAAAGCAGAATAATGATGATGTTTCCTTCTGTTTGTTGCCTTTGAAGCTGTTATCAGTATAATACAGAACAAAAGTGCTTTGGCTGCCTTTTTTAAGATGCAAAAACACCATATGGCCATGTTACTAACAAAAAAAAAAGTGTAGTATTTGCTAGAGGGGTTATTAAGCCACAGTGTTTGAGCTGAATCACAGCTGAACAGCAGCTAAACCAAGTGTCCTCATGTAGCTCAGAGGGAGTGGGCATGTTAGTGTGAGCTGCAGAGTCTCCACTGAGGGAACAATTAATCATTACAACGTGGACTGGTAGTGTTGCTATGATGTGTCTTTTCTGTTGGTGCAGCACCTTGTGGGGGTGAATTAATTAACAGCTGTGTTATATTTGTCAGATAATCAGTAACTCTGTCTCTGGCATCACAGTTCTTTGAGGAAGGAGAGACTCCTTCAGAGTAAACTACAAAGGAAGATTCATCTGCAGCTGCTCAGGACACAGGTACAGATGTTGTGACTGTGACCAGATAACAGATTTAAATCATAAACTGCAGCTAAGCCACTCGGAGGCAGAAAAACGTAGAGCTGTGTTGGTCCGGATTCGCCTTGTAATTCAATTTTATTTTTTGTATTTTAAAATGAAAATCAAATAACCACTCATTTTTTGTTCTTACCCGTTTCCGAATGGAAAATCCAATTACCAAAATATACACGGACCCATTGCCTATGATGCTCGGGTTCAAGCAAGTTGGAAGGTCAAATGTTTAGTTTTTGCTTGTGGTAAGTGATCCTGTGATATGAGCTCAGGCTGTAGTTCTCTTTGTGTTCACTGAAGCAAGTCCAGACTTTTTTCTTTACTATAACCTCAGATTTCATTGAAACCATTTTTTTTCTCTCTCACTTTGTATAATCTGTTTAAATATTCAATACTTTTTGTGCTTTTTTTTCTATAATTTTTGTGTTATTTTTTCTTTATAGCTTAGCTCCAGCTGCATATCCAAAGAAAGCAAAAAAAAAAAAAAAAACAGGCTCAGACAACCATTTGCCTACATCAACATATCAATGTTGATATCAATGTTTGTCATGGAACTGTTAGGTCTCAGATTAAAACAAACAAAGACTTCCATAACTGGTTGTCCTGGGATGAATGAGTGTCTTCTCCTGTTGCAACCATTAGACAGTATGTGGATGCTGGATATTCACACACACTGTGGGCCTTTTCTGAAAATACAACGTGAGTTCAACTTACGGATGACTAAGCGGACAATATTGTGCATTTTTGTCTATAAATCCAGCAAACACACCAAAACAAGCAATGTGCTGGTGGTGCTTTACTGATTTTTGGAAAACAGGAGAGCTCTAAGAGATGATTAAAGTGTCAGGGTTGATTACCAAGCACTCAGATTTCTCTCTTTTTTTAGGTAAATGTGCAGAATTATCAGCAAAATTTACTCTAAAAGTTAAAATACCCATTTGGAAATGTCCCTTTCACACGCTCTGTTGTGAAGCTCATTTAAAGTGTTGGTCCTCCGAGTAAATACTGACTAGAATAATCACATAAATAGAGTAAAAATTACAAAATACTTTCCAAAGTACTTGTTAGTGGGATCAGTTCATTTGGGGAAAATGTAGAATGACGACAGTAGGCTGTTCAGTTTGTTGTGGAACTTTGTATTTCTGTATATTTTGATGCAAAATACCATCCCATAGTCGCGTTCTATTTTACAAGTATTATGTTGTCATATTTCCAGAAACACTTTGTCCATAAATCTCTGCTGCACAGGTCTGTCTCCGTTACAAAACACAGCAAAACAAACTTCCACTGAGCACCAGACAGCAGAAAAAATGAAAATACAGCAGTGATGAGGAGACATCCTGATGTCCCCAAAGACCGAATAGATCCGGAGCAGATAGAAGATATGAATCAAACCTACGGACTGAACACAAACGTCCTCCAGCAGGACGGCTCTGATTGGCCGCCGCTCCAATGCAGCAAAGTGACTCAGCAGGTTGGATGTGCTGCAGCCAGGAGGGATGCTTCCTCTCTCCCTCGCCGCCCGTTACATTAACCAATGAGCAGAGTTCAAAAGCACCCCTCCCACACGTTCATCCTCAGCGGCCTCATGTGTCTGACAGCTAAAATTACAGGATGAGGCTGTTAATGCTGAAATTTATTACCAATGAGATCTTTAAATATGATGATTGTCATTGAGAATTGCATCTAAACTGTTCCCCTTCATAAGAATCAGTGATCCAGACATGCCGAGACCTTTAAAACCTCGAATAACAAGTTGACACAGCAGGTTAATTCAATTAGGATGCAAAAAGGTGTCGATGATTTTGATTGTTTTTCCTAACAAGGCCAGAGCAGGCTTCTATATCAGTCAGACATTTAACCTCAGTGGGTTTCCCTTTTCTCGCATCCCTCCCTGAATCCCTCCTTTCCTCCTCCTCCTCCTCCTCGGTGCTGCAGTGGCACAAATCTGATCCTGAGACGGAGCCACGCCCGTCCATCCCGTCCCCTCATGCAGACAAACACAGAAACTACAGGTTCAGAGACAGGCCTGCAAGATTTAGGGCACAAATTTAAGAACGGCAGAGTCTGTCAGTTCAGCAGCATCTGCAATCGAGACCTCCGAGCTTTTTATAACTGGATCAACTTTCTGCACAAAGAGAACGATAGAATGTACAGTGGTGGAAAAAAGTTTTCTATCCCCCCATGCATTTGTGAAATATTGCATTAAAAATCACTCTAAGCTCTTCAAGTGCAATTTCTTTTAGTATAGTCAACAAATCCTTATAAAGCCATTAAAAACTTAAAATTGATTGGTTCTATAAAATTACATAATACATTTTAGGTATTGGGTTACTTTGGTACCAGTGATCCACTAATGAAGGTCGTGCTTTTTATTAAAAAACAAAATTTGTGTTGCCGTGCTTCATGTCTGCATAAAGCCAGGACATCTGAAAGTTCATCAGAGACAAAAATGGCTAAAACAAGGAATCTAATGTAGGAAATACGTCTGAAGATACAGATTTTCAGCCAGGAATGGAACAGCTGCTGCCAGATAGCCAGGAAGTGCAGATGCAGTCCTTCAGCAGTTGGATACACACTGCAGAAATACAGATGAACCAACAGGCTGGAAGACAAACCAAGATCTGGGCATCCAAGGGTTTCTTCAGCAAGACTGCATCCTGACCAGCATATGCAGGAAAAACGCCAAATGACATCACAGGAGCTTCAGCAGCAGAGGTCAAACTAAACTAGTGTCCAGTGTTCCACCTGCAGTGTACATGAACGACTTTTAGATCATGGCTGAAGCTCCTACAAGGGTGTCAAGAAACTCCTGATCAATGAGAGACAGAGGCTAGCCCGGCATTGTTGGGCTCAAGCACACAAGAGCTGGACAGCCAGGAATTGGAAGAAGATTCTGTGGTCAGATGAGTCCAGTTTCCAGCTTCATCTTCCTCCTGCGAATGTGAGGGTACGCAGAAGACCAGGAGAAGCATTATCTCCAGCATGTACAGTGTCTACTGTCAAGCATGGTGGAGGCAGTATCATGGTTTGGAGATGCCTGAGTGCTGCTGGTGTTGGTCATCTCACTGTCTGTGATGGAACATTGAACTCTGTGAAGTAATGTGACATTCTCCAAACCACATGCTGCTGTTGAGATCAAAACTGGATGTCTCAAAAAATAATGCCCCTTGAACACATCCAGGGCCAGTAGAACTTGGCTGCAGGAGTATCCACGGTCTTAGAGAGGCCAGCTCAATCCGCTGACATGAGCCCCATTGAAAATCTGTGGTGGATTATCAAAAGGTCTGTTTCAAAGCGTAAACCGAAGAATTTAGAAGAACTGAAAGCAGTAATTCAAGTAGAATGTGACAAGATTACCGCTAAATAGTGTGAAAGACCTATAGGGAACACGGCAGCCAGGATTAAAGCTGTACTGTGTGCTAATGCAGCTCTACTAATGATGAATTTGATGGTTTATTTATTTTCTGTTCAGTTTTGAACATATTCTCTGTTGTTTGTTGACTTTGATTCCGACAATGCTGAGAACTTTTTTCCACCACTGTAAGTCGAACCACAGCAGCCTACAGGTGGTCCAGTGATATGACTTTTTCCAGAAGGTCTATGGCATCAGGTGCTTTCAGTATTGCTCCTATACAAAAGGTGGGTAGTGAAATTTAAATCAGTATCTTTACATCATGTTACATAGAATCATATTATGTTAGAGGACATTCAAAATCTTCACAAAATAACCCTTAAATTCACATTCAGCTCCATGCAGACAGGAGGCAAAGAATATACACACTGCAAACAGCAATTAGCGACACTGGATTCACTTTCTAACGCCCTTTGTCTCCCATTTTTGTAGAAACAAAAAAACCAAGCTTAATTTAGATAATAACAAATGTAGTAAGATTTCAGATCAATTAATTATTATTAGAAGTAGAACAGGACCACATCATCTGCTTACATGTTGATATATTGAGTCAGGGAATCTAAAGAGGTTCAGTTAGATGATGTAAATGGTGCGGATTTCATAAACCCAATGTCATATATCCTGTCATATATGAGAGAAGAGATCCTGTGTTCTGCAGCCAGAAGCTCACTTCCATTTCACCTCCACTAAATAAATCAAAAACTAAAATAATGAGATTCATTTATAATTGAAAATGGCTCTAATATGGAAAGTGCAGCTCAAGTGATTATTATTTAAAGAGGTTCAGTGGTAGGAAATCATGGGAAGAATTATTCTGAGGTGAAATGAAAGCTCAAGTCTTTAAAATCTGTGTGCAGACAGTGAGCTCCAGCCAAAGCCTGATATTCTTTGCAAATGTAAACAAAAGAAACAATAGTAGAAACATTTTTATGAGGTATAAAAGGCTAATCAATTCATATTTGTGGAAATAAAACAAACTGCGCAGAATTCCTGGATAAATACGGAGAATTCAGCCGAATAAGCAACAGAATGATTCAAAGTTGTCACGAAAATGAAGCAATATGTGGCAGAAGCTGTTCTTGTTCTGTGATTGTGAATGAATCCAGTGAACCAACCTCATTACAGAGCTGTTCAGAGACACGTCAAGTTAAAAGAGTAGTTCAAACATTTCACTTTCTTGCCAGTAGATACAGCTCTAATGTTAACAAAGCTGAACATAAACTATTATATATATTTACACGAGTCCATTTAAAAGTTTGGGGTCACTTAGAAATGTCCTTGCTTTTAAAAGAGAAGCTTTTTCTCCAATGAAGATAATATTAAAAGAATCATAAATCCAGTCTCGACATTGTTAATGTGGTAAATGACTATTCTAGATGGAAATGACTGATTTTTAATGGAATATCTCCATAGAGGTACAGAGGAACATTTCCAGCAACCATCACTCCTGTGTTCTAATGCTACATTGTGTTAGCTAATGGTGTTGAAAGGCTCACTGATGATTAGAAAACCCTTGTGCAGTTATGTTAGCATATGAATAAAAGTGTGAAGTTTACACTGAAAACATGAAATTGTCTGTGTGACCCCAAACTTTAGAACGGTGGTGTAATTGTTCTTTCAATGCGTCTGCACTTCACTTTTGACAGATGATTTTCTGGAAATAAATGTATGGAGATCCATAAACAGGAGGCTGACAGCTCTGATTATAATAACCTCATTAAACTCAGAAAGTTTACTCCACAACCAAAAACACTTGGTTAACAGCTGAATCTGTTATTCTTCCAAAAGCCCAGATACTAAGTAGCTTTAAAGGATGTGGCTATGAGCATGTGTCACTGGGTTAGAAGCACACTGTTGTTGAAAAGATTACCACTCTGCTTAAGATTTCCCAGCATGTCCACATATTTTTGGCCATATTTTGTACTTGAGTGAAAAATGTGTCCATCTGCATTTTGAAGAAATCTGTAAAAGACATTCAAAGCCAATCTAAATATGAAATACTTTTCTGTTGATTTAAAAAACAACATAAAAAGATCATGTTTCTACATTACAGACTATAGATCTAACAAGAAAAGCACTCAGAGAGTGCAGTACTCCACCAAGGCTGTTCATTCCCCCATATGGCATTGTCAGAAATGTAGCATTTTTTTATGACCTAAATACAGTTGCAAGAAAAATTATGTGAACCCTTTGGGATTATTTGGATTTCTGCATAAATTGGTCATAAAATGTGTTCTGACCTCAACCCAATTGAGAGGCTGTGGGATCTTAATCACGAGTCACACCAGACATCCCAAGAATACTGCCGAACAGAAACATTTTTGTAAAGAGGAATGGTCTAACATTCCTCCTGATCGTTGTCATTGTCTGATCTGCACCTACAGGAAATGTTTAGTTGAAGTTATTGATGCCGAAGGAGGGTCAACCAGTTATTAAATCCAGAGGTTCACATGCTTTCCCACCTTCGCTGTGAATGTTTACAAGTTGTGTTAAAGAAAAACATGAAAACATGTCATTTTTTGTGTGGTATTCGTTTAAGCAGACTATGTTTGTCTATTGTTGTGACTTAGATGAAGGTCAGAACACATTTCATGACCAATTTATGCAGAAGTCCAAGTAATCCCAAAGGGTTCACATACTTTTTCTTGCAACTGTACGTAGCCGGAGGTGGGAATTGATGGGACTCACAAACACACCCACAATTTAATCAATTGTTCCTTGTATCATTTCTGACCGATAAATCCTCATAAGTCCACAGCGGTGGATTTGTAGTAGGATCACAATCATGCGATCGTCAGCAGGCAGCTGACGTAGCGTTCAGTTGTCATGGTTACAGTGACGTTGTGCTGCTATCTCGCAATGATACTGAAATCTATAACAAATCCGTGGATCCAGACTATAAGCTTCATCACTGCCAAAATCTAATCACTTGGTCCTTGTGTCATTTCTGACCTTCCCCGAAAATTTCATCCAAATCCGTTATTCTGTTTTTGAGTAATGTTGCTAACAGACAGACGGACAAACCAACGCTGAATGTCACATAACTCTGCCGTGTTGCTTGACAGAGTAATTAGTTTGTACCAAGTAGTAATCAGGCAACACAAATGGAGTGGTGTACCTTGGTTTGTCCTGTGCATTTTGGAGCAGTACGTACAAAGCAGCACATCTTTGGCGTCTTCCTTCTGTTTCCTGTGTGTCATCGTTCCCTTTTGCTCCATTGGAGACGTGATCACATGTAAGTAGTGTATAAAAAACTCTTATTTGTGTTCTACAAATGTTTTACATTCACAGTCATTCCTTTATATACGAGCAGAGATGATGAGAAACTACAGTCTGATGCACATTGCTTTTCTTTTTAAGCTAAAATGTGTTTATAGGGTTTTTTTTTCTGCAGTTGTGAATCAAGAGGGAGAGGCATAAGGAAGCATAGAAAAGGTTGCTTTAATGCATATTACCAAAGCCGCTCCTTGTGTTTTCTGGTGAATTTGTGTCCTTCGTCCACATGTGCAGAACATTCCCGGTAGCGGCTCCACTTCATGGTCGTGTGGAGTGTGTTTTCAGATAAAACTCTGATAGTTCTGCAACCACGTCGTCTTTACAAACAGCTTAAAGAACCATCAGACGATGGAGTGTTCAGGTCCGTTTCTCACTCTCTGCTAGGTTTGCACCAGCGGCTGCTCTGAAATGTCCTCGGGTGTCTTCTCTCCTTCGCGAGATTTTTTCCTCTTCTTGTGGCCTGGAGGGAAAAGAGACAGTCACATGAAAATTTAACCGTTTTTCCATCCAGGCCTCATTTTCGTTACTAATTATAGATCATGCTAACTGAACACGTGCTGTGGAGAAACAGCCTCATGCATGGAATTACCCATAATTGATGAGTCATTTCAGAACTGGAGGACATTTTACCATCATATTTCAAATAATCCACGTACAAAATATTAAAACATACAGTTGTTGTGTAAATTTACTTGTCCTGAGACCAAATCTGAAAACAAAATTAGGAGAAAAGAATGTTAAAAAAATATTAAAATATTATAAAAATACCAAATAAGTCTGGAGTTTCCATTGAAATGTCATTTTTCTCTTGTTCCACCCCACTGATGACCAAATTGAATCTCAAATAAAACTGTTTAAATGAAATTTAAATCTCCTTTTTTGGTTTTATTATTTTCATTGATGTCTCATGTAATCGTGGAAACTGTTTTTAATCAACATAATATTTTAAATATTTTTACATGGAATGTGCGTCCCACAACAACCCTGGTGATGACATTTTTGTCTTTTGTGTCTCATTTTTGTCATTACCTGCCTTTTTTGGTCTTGTTTCTGTCATTTTGTGTCTTGTTGTTGTCATTAACATCATCAGTTTTCCAAAAGAATGTGTAGAGCAAAGCTATGTCCTCTCTTCTATTTGTCATATTTTCATAACGCTGTCAGCCTTCATTGAATCTCTCACTCTACCTCTTATTATCAGGATCAGACTCATTCTTTTCACTGTTTTCCATCAGTCAGTTTGTCCTCTTGGTCAGCAGTAACAGCTAGCTAAATATCTAGCTTCTACTGCTGAGAAAAAGCTAACATTAGCATGGATTAGCAACCCTGTTACTGTGATTAGAGTAGGGTTAACAAACAACAAATAAAACATGGAATAAAAATGGTACCACTGATGTGTAAGCTGAGCCAATCAAGCCTTTGATAGTTTATTACCTATTATTGATGAATAGAGAGGAGAAAATTGTAAAAGAGAAGGTTATTTTTCAAAAAGTTTGAAGCTCAAATGTCCTCCGATTCTGGAACGAGTCTTATGCGGCTAATCCAGGGATCAGATTTTATTTGCCTTTGGTTGGGATCTTACACAAGCTTCAAAACGATTCCTGTAAAGGTTATTTGGTGAACTGGGATAGACTCCAGGAGGATTAAGTGGTGTATCGATGATGGATGGATGCTTGGTTTGTGTGGTGCCAATTTATAACTTCATAACATTATAAATGAGGCGATTATAAGCCTGGCCTTTACATAAGTGTTGGGGTTTGTGTTTTCTCATTGCACATCCAAGGTTTGCATTTTTAAGCTGCATTTTATCGATTATTTATCTCCTTGATTATTAGTATTCAGGAAGTTTTCAACATCAGCCATGAAAAAGCCCATCTGCTGACCTCTAACATTTTGCATTTGAAACTTTAGTAATGTCATGTCAGATCTAAGTGCTCTGTCAAATATAACCCGGATTTCAGTAAGTAAAGGCATCCTTTCTGCTGGGTCAAATGCTCCTATCACTTTAAAAAAAAAGCTTGTATTTGTCCTATTTGTTTGAAAATTCAATCTAATCAACCTAATCTGACCAAAATCCAGATGAGAAAGCAGAGCAGATAAACCTGCCGATAAGCTCATCTGAGCTTATCGGCAGGTAAGCTCAGTTGTCAGCTTTACAGAGATCTGCAGGCTTTATTTCACTCTCAGTCTGTTCAAACTGCCCTGCCTTGTGTGTTGAAGAGGTTAAGACATTTTAGTCCAAACAGTTATACAAACTGTCTTTTTTTTCCTTCTACTGTTCTCTTACTATAAAAGAAGAATTCAGAGACAAGTGAGAAATTTGCATAGCAATCCATTTTATTATTGTGGAAAGCGCATTAATATACTAATTTTACCCTTATCTGCTGTTTTGAGATGTGTAAATGTAGAGAAGAGTTTTTGTTTTTCTTTCTAAGCTGAAGAGGCTCCACAGCTCCCTCAGTTACACAAACCCAACACACACTTTTTTTGTGAATCATCTCTCAACTGGTTTTCATTCCAGAGTGTAATTAACCCTTTAAGACCTTTCATGGTGCAAGTCTGCCAGGACACATTTTTACATACTGTAGCGCAATTTTTTTGAGTAGTTTTATTTGTTTTACATCAATATAACCCTTCTATCCCAAGTTTTAATAATATGTATTGACTTTTGTCTTAACGACTACAATAAATTGCTTAAAAGTGCAATAAACCTAAAAAATGAAAATCTTTTTTTTTTCACATAAATTTCAAAATACAGAAATTGCATAGTTCCCTCAAGTTTGTACAACAAAAAAAAGTTGCACACTAGCCCGTGGTCTCGATTATAAATATATTTGTTCTGTGTGCTTTATTGTATATTTTTACAAACCCATGACTGCAGCAAAAAAGTGCTCTGAGACCTGGTGATTGTTAGCCTAGCGGCGCTACACAACCCACGGCAACGAATTTAATTCTCTGCCAGGGTGGGTCTAGTTACCGTCGGTAAGCCTCGAGGTTGGATGCTCCTAAAACTGGCCAACGAGTCACCATGAAGTGTAGAGTCAGAAGGCGGGCGTAACTAAGTGATGACAGAGGCGCGACGATTCTGACAGAAACAACCGGAAACAACTAGCCTAGCCGCGCTAGACAACACACGGCAATGAATTTAATTCTCTGCCAGGGTCGACAACAAAACGACAACAGTCGTTGAGCTCCATTAGCACCGACTCTGAATAATCTTTCTGTTAACATGTCTGTAATATACTTGAGCTTCACCCATTGACTGTATAAATAAGGCTTCACCGAACTCCCGCATCCTCTGATTTCCGGCGTTCTAGGAACTACGTCAGCCTATTCGTTGCGCTGATTGGTTGTATACCTACCCAACTGCTGCAGAGTGATTTGAAACACAACCTTTTAGCCCGCCTCCCTCCCTGTCGAGAGTTCCTAGACCCTTGTGTCTTCAGAGCTGGGTCTAGCGCGGCTAGGCTAGGTGATTGTGTGAAATGTTAATGGAACTTTAGATGTAAAGAGAATGATCGCTTTATCTTATCTGGTTTCAAATCTGCCACCAATCAGCAATCATAGCACTGGTGCTATGCTGGGCTCTATAGGGTTAATAAGATTTAGTGGCAAAGAGGAAAATCCATTCAGAAATGCTGATATAAACTATGGTTGTTTGTGTGAAGTTTTATCTTTGTCAGAATCATTGACAGTTTATGTTTGGAGTGGTTCTTTAAGAAACTGCAGGAGAATGCAAAGTAGCCCAAAACACTAATGTATGTTTAAGTAGGAAGTAGTGTGTGTGTGTAATGTGTGTAGTATGTGTGTGGTGTGTGTAGTGTGTGTGTAGTGTGTGTAGTGTGTGTATGCGGTTGAGTTTGCATGTGAATCAAATTCAACGAGGAGGAGACAGAAGCATAGAAAAGGTTGGTGAATAGATGGCTCTGTGTGTGTGTGTGTGAGAGAGAGCGACTAACTGAGTTTGAGTAGCAGTTTCTTCCCCAGTGTGTCCTCTGAACCACTCAGCGACAGGCTGCTGATGAAAGGGGATGTGTCCGTTTCTATGGGAACGGAGGCCACATCTGAGAGAGAGAGAGAGAGAGAGAGAGAGAAATGTGCTGCTGTTGGTGATGAACAGCTCTGGTTTTTGCTCGAAGAGAAACTGAACTCCTGTAGTGTGAGTTCAAGATTTATATTAATCACAAACACAGTTATACGTAATAAAACGCTCAGTGAAACGCACCGAGCACCGGATCCAGACCAAAACAAAAAGAGTAACAAGAATAAAGAGTAAAACCTAAATGTACACACACTACCATTCAAAAGTTTGGGGTCACCCAGATAATTTCATGTTTTCCATGAACAATTGCTCTACATTAGTTAAAGTAGCACTAAATTAAAGTTGGTCTAAAGGAATTAAAGTTGATCTATATTAGCTGAAGTTGCTACATATTAGTTGAAAATGTTATTTATTAGTTAAAGTTGCTGTAAAACAAGTTAAAGTTGCTTTAAAGGAGTTAAAGTTGCTCCGTATTAGTTAAAGTTGCTGGATATTATTCAAAGTTGCTTAAAAATGAACTAAAGTTGCTCTTAATGAGTTAAAATTGCTCTTAATGAGTTAAAGCTGCACCATATTAGTTAAAGTTGCTCTGCATTAATTCAAGTTGCTCAAAAATGAACTGAAGTTCCTCTACAATAGTTGAAGTTATTCTAAATTAATTAAAGTTACTCCATATTAATTAAAGTTCATGTTATCTTCACTGAAAAAAATGCTTTTATTTTAAAAATAAGAACATTTCTAAAGTTGCCTAAACATCACCCTACAATAAGACAATATTTATTTGACTGTATTTTTCATGAAATATTAAACTCTGACAGCATTACAGACAGGAAGACTGCTTCCTCTCCAGTGGGATTTCAGATTTGAACATAAATGGAGTGAAACTGACCAGCGTGGGCCTCGGTCTCAGATCTGTCCTCTCTGATGTAGGGAATCTCATCCATCCGGAGAAACACCGAATCACTGGGACTCTTCTGGCCGTCCGACTTACTGCCTGCAGACACAGAAACACATCAAAACCATTTCATTTACAGCGTCTGAAGTGAAATGTTTTATTAATTAGCTGATAAATTTGTTGTAACTTCAGACTCTGTGACTCTAAGCACTCTCTCGTAGCCTTTAGGTTTAGATCTTTTCTTTTTTCCCAAATGAAGGAACCCGATAATATGTGGTTCAATTGTAAAACTAAAGCTTTGGACATGAGCCAGCATGCAGTAGGTGATTTGTCAGATAAACAAAGACATCTCTATCATCTCATCATGTCATTGATATTCCGTCAGTACTCTCTCTGTCCGTCTTTTTAAGTCTCCTCTGACTGTTCGTCTTTTGACTAGCTGAGGTTACAGAACTCCATCCATTCTAAAAATTATGCCTGAATGGATTTTTTAAAAACAAATTTAAAGAAGCAGCTTTGTTTGTTGGGAACAGATTGTCTGTTTGGTCATTTCATAAATGGAGGACATTTGGGCAGCAAAAATGTTTGAAAAATAAACCTTCTCTTTTACACTTTTCTGCTCCATATACATCAATAATAGGTAATAAACTATCAAAGGCCTGATTGGTTCAGCTTACACATCAATGGTACCATTTTTATTCCATGTTTTATTGTTGCTTACTAACCCTACTCTAACCACAGTAACAGGGTTGCTAATCCATGCTAATGTTAGCTTTTTCTCAGCAGTAGAAGCTAGATGTTTAGCTAGCTGTTACTGCTGACCAAGAGGACAAACTGACTGATGGAAAACAGTCAAAAGAATGAGTCTGATCCTGATAACATGAGATAGAGTGAGACATTCAATGAAGGCTGACAATGTGATAAAAATATAAAAAATGGAAGAGAGGACACAGCTTTGCTCTACACATTCTTTTGGAAAACTGTTTGATGATGTTGAAGACAAAAACAAGACATAAAATGACAAAAAAGACAGAAAATGACAAAAATGAGACACAAAAGACAAAAATGTCATCAACAGGTTTGTACGCATGTTGTGGGACACATGTTCCATGTTAAATAATATTATTTAAAATATTATGTTGGTTAAAAACATCCCACAGTTACAAGAGACATCATTGAAAAAAAACAATAAAAGAGGTTTAAATTTCATTTTTATTGTTTTATTTGAGATTCAATTTGGCCATCAGGGGGTGGAACAAGAGAAAAATGTCATTTTAGGGGAACTCCAGATTTATTTGGTATTTTAGAAATTTTTTCAAACATTCTTCTCTCCTAATCTGTTTTTTTAGATTTGGTCAAAGGACAAGTAAATTTACACAACTGCATGTTTTGGTATTTTGTACATGGATTATTTGATATTTGATGGTAAAATGTCGTCTATGTCTGGAATGACCTTTAAGTTCTTGACATCAGTCTGAACTGTAAACTGATTCCTCCGCTCGTCGTTCAGACTCTGTAACTGAGGATACTTACGGACGATGCGGTTCTTCTCGTTCAGCAGTGAGGTGCTGTGTGGGACACTGGACTGCTGTCCTCGGGTTCGGGCTGAGCTGGGCCGGCTGGGCTCTCTGGGCGGGGGCATGAGGGTGGTGGTGGTGGTGGTGGTGGTGCTGTGGTCTGGGGGCATCAGTGTGGCTGGAGGCTCCGGGGTTGGACTGTTTCCTTCCGTCAGACGAGTGTCGGCATCGGGAGTCTGAGGAGAGCTGTCCATCCGGGTGGCTGTCACTGCGTTCTGGTAGTGGCTGCGGGTGATCTGACACACAGGAGCACAGCATTGAAGAGCAAATTAAAAGGTGTTTTGGGAGGATTTCTCTCAAACATGACTTATTGTACAGCTGTCAGTTTCAATTTTAGCACAGACACGATCAGGCGTACCATTACGACCACCTGCCTAACATTGTGTTGGTCCCTTTATGCTGCTAAACCTCCTCTGACTTAGCCGGGCATGGACTCAGGACCTCTGGGGATGTCCAGTGGCAGTGAATTCTGTTTGTTACAGGATGGGACCTATCTAGATCAGGCTTATCCTGGAACATCCCACAGATGCTCAATGAGATTTGGATCAGGGGAGTGTCGTATTCCCTGGCACACTTCTGAGCAGTTTTTGTGGTGTGTGGCCTCAAGGACTGCTGTTGCCATGAGGGTGGGGGTTTGTTGACCTGCAGTGTTTAGGTGGGTGGTACATGTCAAATATCCACATGAATGTCAGGACTCAAGGTTTCCCAGCAGAACGTTGGATTATAACAAGATGATGGATGTTCTTCATTTCGCCTGTCAGTGGTCACAATGTTGTGGCGGATCGGTGTATATATGAGGCCTACTTAAAGTAAATTGCAGCTGAAGAATCCCATGCTCCTCTTCAGGAAGTGAAAGTTCTCCTCACTTGCAGCTAGAAGATTCCCGGTTCATGTCCCGGCCATCCTGGGATCTTTCTGCATGGAGTTTGCATGTTCTCCCTGTACATGTGTGGGTTTTCTCCGGGTTCTCCGGTTTCCTCCCACAGTCCAAAAACATGCCGAGGTTAAATGGTAAATCTAAATTGTCTGTAGGTGTGAATGTGAGTGTGATTGTTTGTCTCTATATGCGGCCCTGTGATAGACTGGTGTTTCCTGTCTTCACCCAAAGTCAGCTGGGCTCCAGCCAGCCATAACTAATGAGGATTAAGAGGTGTATATACAACTATTCAAAAGTTTGGGGTCATCCAGACAATTTCCTGTTTTCCATGAAAACTCACACTTTTATCCATCTGCTAACATAACTGCACAAAGGGTTTTCTAATCATCAGTTAGCCTTTCAACAGCATTAGCTAACACAATGTAGCATTAGAACACAGGAGTGATGGTTGCTGGAAATGTTCCTCTGTACCTCCATGTAGATATTCCATTAAAAATCAGCCGTTTTCCAGCTTTAATGTTATCCTCATTGAAAAAAAAAAGATTTTCTTTCAGGAATAAGGACATTTCTAAGTGACCCCAAACTTTTGAACAGTAGTGTTGATAGTGGATGGAAATTTTCTCCTTTGTCCTACAAAACCCGATGCAAGGACAGAGCCTATGGAAAAGTTTCCAGGCTGGAAGCTCTATAAGGAACATTCAGGTCATGTTGTCTGCTCTCATTGTGGTCAGCTTTATTTTTGTCTTGCTTGCAGTGAGGCAAAAATAGAGGAGCATGTAAAAGGTAGAGTCAGCGGAACTTACCCAAAGTGCATTTTGTCAACTACAGTCAGAGGTCGGATGACAAGCCAGTTTCAGCAACTGCTTGGATGTTTTTTGTAGGATGAAGGTTTATATTAAAATTACAGTTGCTGGGAGCTAATATCTTGGATCTGGACTGATATCAACCTCAGACTGAACCTTTGTTTATAACCATTGTCATGCAGGTGCCAGCATAAGAAAACACGTCATGTACAGACACTCAGACATTCCCGCTGAGAAGTTGGCTGCTCGTTTTCACCTGGACCATCAGCTCATCCTACAGATTATTGATTTTCTTGCTCGTAAACAACTCTTACTCAGATGACCTCCACACTTCTGCTGTGTCTTATCATCTCTGATCTACATCTTTTACACCAATGACTGTGTCCACGCCGTCTAAATGTCATCTGGTGAAGTTTTCTGACCACACAGTCTTGCTTGAAGTGAACATAACCAAGACAAAGGAGCTCATTGGGACATGGCCTAGTCAGCAGAGACAGCTAGCAGAGGATGTCACCTCCATCATCCAGGGTGAGCCGGTAGAAGAGTGCAGGTACCTGGGTACTATTTTTGAAAGTTTCTTGAGGTTTTCATCTAATACTGAGTAAATCTTTAGGAAATGTCACCAGCACCAGTACCTACTGAGGAAGCTGAGACCATCTGGGGTTAATAAGGACATTCTCACCACTTTCTACCCCTCCTTCAATCAGAGTGTGCTCACATTCTCATTTACCTGCCGGTTTAATTCCATCAACCTACAAAATCGGACATCCTGTTAGAGCTCCGTCTGTCCTCTGTGAACAAGAAACAACCAAAGCTGCTTTCAGGATCCTTCGACACCCCTCACACATCTCACATCCCGTGTTTGAATGGCTTCCTCCAGGACACAGACTTGTTTGCATGTTTGGACACATATTTGATTGCGTTCTCTTTACTGCTCTTCATGCCTCTTAATTGCCCCTCGGGGATAAATAAAGTGTTTTGAATTGAACTGAATTGAATTGGAAAGTGTGTTAGAACATATGGTATTACTGCATGATGTTGTCTTTCAGTACCTTGATGATCTGAAGGTGTGTGAGCTGTCTGACAGAGTAGTCCGGCAGGTAGACGTTCCCCCCTCCGTTCAGCTGGCTCATGCTTCCTCCGTACAGCATGGACTCAGAGCGGTCCAAACCACTGCTGCGAGACGGGGATCTGTGGACTGCAGCGGAGACAAACATGCTCACAAGAACAGACAAGAACCGGTGGTGTCAATCGCATCCTGAATGGGAAGCCACTTCATTTAGCCCTGTTTAATCTAGATGCTGCAGCTGAAAGCTTTCATTCATTTCAGTCTCTTCACTTGATGGATGCTGCTTTCATTATTCAGCTACAGGTGTGCTCTAAAGCTGCATATGTTTGATTTGACTTCAGATCCTTCACATAGATCAATGTGTTCAGAGGAATTTGCCGTGACTGAAGGTTTGCTAATTCACAAATTGCTCTCTGTGTCTGTGCTCACAGGATTTTACTCACAAACAGTGATTTGACTGGAAAAGTTGCAGATTTTTCTAGCTTTTGTCCCTGTTGTGTATCTATTTACAATTAATTTAAAAAGCTCTTTGCATGCTTTATACATCTCCAGTGATTTATATGCTCACGTTTTCTCTATATTTATGTTTGGTTTTAGGGCCACTGTAAGCTTAAAAATTAGGATATCTCGTGACATTATGTCCACTTACAGGCTAAATTAAGATTATATTTTTTATTTAGGGTAAAGATTAAAATCAGGAGCAGTTTGATGTATCGTATTCAGGCTGAAGCAACAGTTAGACATGTAGTTTGTTGATATTGAGTGCAGGTTTGGTTTGGACACCAGGGAGCAACATCATAAGACTCTGAATAACAGGTGTGTGTATGTTTGTGTAATTTTACCTGTTGGCATGATGGCAGGAACCCCAAAGTAAGAAAAAGCTCCGTTCTCAAACTTCAGTGCCTCCTTACCAAACTCCACCTCAACTCGACCCTGAAAAACACGGCATGACCAACCTCTGAGCAACACATGCTGCTGCAGCTTCTTCTGCGTTTACATCCACGGCTAAATTAGTTCTGTCAGGTACCTGCAGCACCAGGATGAAGTAGTCCACGGGTTTGTTGCGTTGGAACAGGAAGTGTTGTGTCGCTCGCTTGTTCCTCTCGTCAAACTTGAGCTCCTGAACCACACTGGGGTGTTTGATGAGCCTCAGCAGGATCTTCTCTGAGATGTGAGCCGGTTTGAAGGGCTCCACCTCTGACGGTAAAACACACACTTTAATTCAAAGATGTTGTCGTGATGGTGTTAAAATCAACAAGCTTGTGAAGGTACTTTACGAACTAAGCAGCTGCTCCTTCAGTTTTTAAAAAAAATGTTTAAGCTCATTGGTGAATAAAAGCATAATTTTCATTTGGAGACGTTTGGTGGTTGAGGGTGAGGAAATTTATAATGATTTATGGATGAACATCTAAAGAAAGACCACATTTACTGTTACAGGGTTTTTGTTTTTTTTGCAGAATCAGCTGAACTAAAAAACAAATGCAGTTTCACAAATGATAAATGGAGTGTTCAAAACAGAAACCTGCAGCTGTTTCTCAGTTCTTTTATGATTTTAACTGAACTAGTTTAAGCTTTGTGTGGTCTTCACATCCTGAACACTCCTAAGGGTCAAAAATGACCTGCCTCCATCGAGCCTCTAAATCAGGGGTGTCAAACATGCGGCCCGTGGGCTAAAACCGGCCCTCCAGAGGGTCCAATCTGACCCGTGGGATGACTTTGAAAAGCTTAAAAATTACAGAGAAGACATTCACTGCAGATTGTAAATTTGTACAACTATAAATTTAAAATAATTTCTAGACCATGACAAGTTGTTTTGATCATAAAGTAAAATACGAGATTGTTCATTGTTCTTCTGTCGTTTTGTGTCTCATTTTTGTAATGTTTTCTCTTATTTTTGTTGCTTTTTTGTCTGACTTTTGTAATTTTTCTCATATTTTTGTCGTTCTGTTTCTCATTTTTGTCATTTTGTGTTTCTTTCTTTGTCTTGCTTGTGTTTTTTTGTCCCATTTTTGTCACTTTGTTTTTTGCTTTATTCTTTGTTTTTTGTCTTGTTTTGTGTCTTCTTTCGTCTCGCTCGTGATGTTTGTCCATTTTTTGTCACTTTGTGTCTCATTTTTGCAAAATTTTGTCTAATTTTTGTTGTTTTTTGGCTTTTTTTTGTTTGACTTTTGTCGTTTTGATCATGAAATAAAATACTACATCATTCAGTTCCAGACACCTATGACTAAATGTTTTTTGTCTTTGTACACACTCTGTGACCTGGAAGTTGAAATTTGTAAATGACAAACTGGGGCATGATGTTGTTGAAATTGAACTTACGTTTTTTTTTTTTTGTTGATAATGTGAGGCAAAAAGATAATTCCTTAAACATGAACATACTTTTGAGAGATTTGGAGTTGTGGCAATTTACAGGTTATTGTGCTCTGATTTACTGGTCTGTCCCACTTAAGATCAAATTGGGCTGAATGTGGCCCCTGAACTAAAATGAGTTTGACACCCCTGTTTTTAGGGTCCTGCAGTGGAATAGGCCTTGAAAAAAACTTTTCATTTCTCTTTTGATTATCACAGTAAACCCAGGTTTGAACCATTACCTGAACTTGAACCAGAACCTAAAATTGAATCAACTGTAAAGATGTTCATTGCATAAAGTCCAGAAACACAAGGTGCTACCTGTGGAGAGGAAGCGGTGTGTGGCCAGGAGCAGCTGAGGGGAAATCTTTACTTTCATCTCGTTCTCTGACAGTTTGAAGATGGAGAAGTCCTGCTGCTTTCGCTCGTGGTGAGAAACGCGTCGCTTCGTACGATTATCAGCTGAGGAACACACACAAAGTGAGTGTGATCCAATAACAGCTGATCAAGTGTGTGTGTTTGCATACATACTGTAGAGGTCTGTCTCATCCAGGATCTCTGACTTGATGATCTCCTCGATGACGTCCTCCAGGGTGACGATGCCCATCACCTCGTAGAAAGGATCGCCTTCGCCCTCGTTGTTCACACGCTGCACGATGGCGAGGTGGGACTTCCCTGGAGGAAACGGTGAGCAGGGAGGGATGCAGTTAGCAGCAGACACACGAGTAGGAAAAGTGCAGGTTTGTTGTTTGCATCATGAGGAACTGAGCCGGTTTAAAGTTTGAAAATGTGGGGGGAAAAAAATCACAATGAAACTTCTGATGTCAACGTTTTCAACATTTTTGGGAAATCTTTGGACATTTTTTGGTGGAAAAAAGAAATGTTAAAAATGTTTCTTTAAGAACATGCACAAAAAAAATCAACCAAAATCCAGCAAAATTCGTTGGATTTTGGTTGATTTTTTTGTGACTGTTCTTAAAGAAAATATTAGAAGTTTTACTGATATATTCAGGGTGTCCCAAAAAAATGCACACACCTTTTCGCAGCTGATAACTAACTAACCTCACATCACTAGACTTCTTTTATGTGGATACCTAAAAGACAAAGTCTACACAATGACACCTGCAACAGTCACTGAATTGAGAGAAACCATTGAACGTGAATGCACACAAATACCAAGGGAATTGTTTCATGATGTGTGCTATTCCATCGCTTCACATTGTCGGCAGTGTCTGGACCAGAACGGACATCAGTTTGAGAACAGGCGGTGACAAAACAATAGAATGATGTTTGTAAATTCTTTTACATGTTGAAAATTAAACAAATTATAATAAACACCTAGTTTACAATTATTTAAAGTGTGTATACATTTTTTTGGGACACGCTGCATGTAATCACTTTAGCTATTTTTAGGATTTTTTTGGAAGATTTTTACTCATTTTTTGAAAATATTTACAAGAATTTTCTTGCCAAATTTGGGGGACTTTTTAAAAATAAAACTTTTAAGGGAAACTTTTAAGGAATTATTGGAAATTTCTTCCTGAAGGTTTTGAAAATTTTCAGAATTTTTTTTGCTGAATTTTTGGATTTTTTTAGACAAGGAAACAATATTTTTTGGTGCCCGTAAATGAGGACAACAGGAGGGTTAATTAACCAATTAAAACAAGATCAAGTTAGTTTATTGAAAATTATGCAATCACACTCCCTGTTAAAAAATGAAGTTCCACACTAATATTTCATTGGACCGTCTTTAGCTCTGAGATCGACACACATTCATCATTTCAATAAGCTTCTGCAACGTTACAGCATTTATTTCTGTCCAGAGCTGCATTAATTTTCTACTAAGATCGTCTATTGATGATGGGAGAGTCAGACCGCTGTTCAAAGTCTTCTCCAGAACATCCCAAAGATTCTCAGTGGGGCTGAGGTCTGGACTCTGTGGAGGACAATCCATGTGTGAAAATGACGTCTCATGCTCCCTGATCCACTCATTCTCAATGTGAGCCCCATGAATCCTGGAATCTTCATCTTGGAACATGTCCATGCCATCAGGGAAGAAAAACTCCACTGATGTAAAGACCTGGTCATTCAGTAGCTTCAGGTAGTCAGCTGACCTCATTCTTTGGGAACATAACGTTGCTGAACCTGACCAACCCCAGATCATAACCCTAACCCCCACAGGCTTGCAGTCATGATGAGTTCATCACTTCATGCACCTCTTCTTACCCTGATGCCCCCATCACTTTGGAACAGGGTAAATCTGGACTCATCAGACCACATGACCTTCTTTCATTGCTCCAGGGAGAATTCTCATTCATCATGCTTCAGGCAGTCTTATGAGTTTATTCTGGATGTTCATGTAACAGAACCGTGAAAATGCTTTTTATAATGCAGCATAAATAGTCCAGTATTGTTAACATGGCATAGATGTGTGATTGTGTTTCCTTTAGCAGATGGTTTGCTACCAATAATAGAAAATTCTTGATCAGTAATAAAACAAGCTGAATTGTGCATTTGGATTTTACTGGAACATCAAAGTGATTCATCACAGTCCTCAGTGTCACGGCAACTTTAAATAAAACAGCAGGTGGTTGCTGTAAAAGCATTTCAATTTCTTTGTTTACCCTCTAATTCTCATGAAAATAGAGCACACAATGGCTGGGTTTTGTCAGATAAGACAGCTCGATGTTAGATTTGAGTGATGCTTCTTTAACTGGCGTGTATTTACCGTGTGACTCACTGAGTGGGAGTGGAGCGTTGTGTTCAGATGTTCAGTAAGTGGAGCGGGTGGACCAGCAGGGAGGATTTAATGCAAAAGAAAAACACAATCCATCACATGAATACACTCATATGCAGAGTCTGCAGCGCTTCTGCTGTGTTTACTTTCAGGATGATGAGTGTGTGCTGCCAGGGATAAAATCCTGGGGCGTTTCCAAACACAAATGGAATAATTAATAATCCACACACTGCTGGCTGAAAAAACTGTTCACAGGCAGACATTACTGAAGAGGAAAATAAAAGAAAACAGAGAAGTTTGCAGCTGGGTTGGCAGAGACGGGATTAAACAGGATTTAGGCCTTATTCAATCCAAGATGGGTCTGGAAACAAAACAGAAGTAAGCAGAAGGTCGTGTGTGTGAGTTATCCCTAAAGCCAAAGTGTGTCCTACGGGCACTGCACTGCAGACAGCAGCAGACCAAAGCTGCGTCGCTTATCCAGCCATTACATAATTCACACTGTCAGAAAATGAGTTGAGGCAGACACTCATACACATGAACAAATACACAACGTAGTGAGCAATGTCATTTAAATGTCAAATGGTTCTAAAGTGCATCACCTCCCAAATATGGCATTACTTTAGTTGGCTTTAACTGTAAAACACTTTGTGATTCTTTTTTTATCTGTGAAGGGTGACATATGAATAAACTTTAGTTGCTTACCTACTTACAGTGAAGTATTATTATTACTCCTATGTCTGTGTCTATGGGCTGTATTCAGTCCCCAGAGGAGGAAATCACACCTACAGAAGCTAAATCTTGTGTGTTTTTAATCACTTCATATGGAACCACATAGGAGAGAGGAGGAGGATATAAGACCTGCATGCAGGGATTTAAACTTCTGCTAAATCCCTTCTGAAAACCCACTTTTATAGACTTACTTTTATGTGAAGTTCCCTTTTAGCTTTATTTAGCGTCAGTGTTCTATTCTGTATTATGTCCTGTTTATTTCATAAGTTCTCTTTTGTTTTATCAGAATTTTAGCCACCTGGTTCTTTGGTGTGATGTCATCTTTCTAATTCTTTAATTTTCTTATACTTTAACTTTTAATCCTCCATCCTATCCTTCAGTTTTTAAATTGCTGAGTTCCCTTGTTTGATATGAGTGCTAATCTAGATAATTATTCACTAACTTACTTTCATTTTTACTATTTATTTTAATTGACTGTTCTGCCTTGTCTCCTTGTGTCTTGCTTGATTTTCTGCATTGCATGTTTTAATTGTCAAAGCACTTTGCAAACGCTATTCTTAAGGATTCTATATACAGTGGTATGAAAAAGTATCGGAACTTCTCACATTTCTGCATAAAATCACCATCAAATGTGATCTGATCTTTGTCAAAATCACACAGAGGAAAAAACAGTGTCTGCTGTAACTAAAACCACCCAAACATTTATAGGTTTTCATATTTTAATGAGGATAGCATGCAAACAATGACAGAAGGGGGAGGAATAAGTAACTGAACCATCACATTTAATATTTTGTGCCCCCCCCCCCTTTGGCAGCAATAACTTCAACCAGATGCTTCCTGTAGCTGCAGATCAGTCTGGCACATCGATCAGGACTAATCTTGGCCCATTCTTCTTTACAAAACTGCTGTAGTTCAGTCAGATTCCTGGGATGTCTGGCATGAATCGCTGTCTTGAGGTCATGCCACAGCATCTCAATGGGGTTCAAGTCTGGACTTTGACTCGGCCACTCCAGAACGTGTATTTTGTTCTTCTGAAACCATTCTAAAGTTGATTTACTTCTGTGTTTCGGATCATTGTCTTGTTGCAGCATCCATCCTCTTTTTAGCTTCAACTGTCTGACAGACGGCCTCAGGTTTTCCTGCAAAACATCCTGATAAACTTTTGAATTCATTTTTCCATTAATGATTGCAAGTTGTCCAGGCCCTGAGGCAGCAAAACAGCCCCAAACCATGATGCACCCTCCACCATGCTTCACGGTGGGGATGAGGTGTTGATGTTGGTGAGCTGTTCCATTTTTCCTCCACACATGACGTTGTGTGTTCCTCCCAAACAATTCAACTTTGGTTTCATCAGTCCACAACATATTTTGCCAAAACTTCTGTGGAGTGTCCAAGTGCCTTTTTGCGAACATTAAAGGAGCAACAATGTTTTTTTTAGACAGCAGTGGCTTCCTCCGTGGAGTCCTCCCATGAACACCATTCTTGGCCATTGTTTTACATATAGTTGATGTGTGCACAGAGATATTGGACTGTGCCAGTGATTTCTGTAAGTCTTTACCAGACACTCTAGGGTTCTTTTTTACCTCTATAAGTATTCTGCGCTGAACTTTTGGCATCATCTTTGGTGGACGGCCACTCCTTGGGAGAGAAGCAACAGTGCCAAACTCTCTCCATTTGTAGACAACTTCTCTGACTGTCGATTGATGAACATCCAGACTTTTAGAGATGGTTTTGTATCCTTTCCCAGCTTTATACAAATCAACAATTCTTGATCGCAGGTCTTCAGACGGCTCTTTTGAGCGAGCCATGGTGCACATCAGACAATGCTTCTCATCAAGACAATTCTTACCAGGTGTGTGCTTTATAGTGGGCAGGGCAGCTTTAAGCCACTCATCAGTGATTGGGCACACACCTGACTTAAATTGTTTGGTAGAAATTGGTTTCAATAGCTCTTTAAGTCTCCTTAGGCAGAGGGTTCAGTTACTTATTCCTCCCCCTTCTGTCATTGTTTGCATGCTATCCTCATTAAGATATGAAAACCTATAAATGTTTGGGTGGTTTTAGTTAAAGCAGACACTGTTTTTTCATCTGTGTGATTTTGACAAAGATCAGATCACATTTGATGGTGATTTTATGCAGAAATGTGACAAATTCCAAAAGGTTCAGATACTTTTTCATACCACTGTAAATAAAGTTATTATTATCATATCTAGAGAGAGGTCCTACACTTCTTCAGAGACTATTTTATGAGCCACTCAGCCCTGAAAGGGTTGTGTTATTCCACTTTTGTTTTGTTTTAAAATACTCCAAGGGTAGTTTATTGGATTGAAGTCGCTGTCGATGGCGTCATTTTAGGAAAACAATGTCCGATTAGTGGTACTACGACTCATTCTGTATTTTCTGTTTACCGCTGCAGCTGTGTTTTGACTGATTTGTAGCTGATCCCTGATCTTCCTCCTTTTCCATCATGAAGTCACTCAATTAGATTTTTCATCTCCTCTGGAAAGTCTTTTCTATGTGAAGCCGTGATGTAAACACGCAGATAAACCCAGCCCATTGATCCACCTGTCCCATTATCACAACTTGATTTCCTCGAGGAAATATTTTACTGGCTATTTTAAAGAACGGACACAATTTAAATCATTAAATATTGCACAGCAGTGTATTCACTTCTGTACTTTGTGCATGCATTCACTGCACACACACATTCAGACACACACACTGGCAGAAACAGAGTGAATCCTTGTTTGTAGCTCCTGGCAACAAACCAACTTCCTCCATGAGATTCTTTCATTGCTTCTACACCCTCTGCCTGCCAAATACTACCTCACACACAAACGCTCATAGATTCACACAAATGCACAAGATTCTGGCTGCATTCAGCGAAATAGGTCAGAGCAGGCTGAGAGAGCGCTATGTGCTGTAGGCTTAAAACAGTTTGTCAGATTTCAGAAATACAACCACCTTTGGTCTTTCTGCATGAGTGCCTTCCTCACACTCCTCTTTTTTTCTTGGATCATTATTATTTCCCAAAGTCTATGATCTTCCACCCATAAGTCTCACTACTGTTGAAAAGTTTGGTGTCACACAGACTATTTTATGTTTTCCATGAAAACTCACACTTTTATTCATGTTCTAACATAACTGAACAAGGGTTTTCTAACCATCAATCAACACCATTAGCTAACACAATGTAGCATTAGAACACAGTGATGGTTGCTGGAAATGTTCCTCTGTACCCCTATGGAGATATTCCATTAAAATCAGCTGTTTCCAGCTAGAATAGTCATTTACCACATTAACAATGTCTCGACTGTATTTTTTATTCATTTAATGTTATCTTCCTTGAAAAAAAATTTTTTTTTTCAACATTAAGGACATTTCTAAGTGGCCCCAAACTTTTGAAGTGTCATCTTTTATTAATGGGGAGCTGGTTAAATGAATTTAAATAACTGGCTAAAGGAGTGAGTCCTAGTGAAATGCTGAGGACTTTATTGAACAAAGTGCTCTCTTAACATGAATTGAATTATATTTTATTGAATTATACTGTCATTCTGCTGTAAAATATCCAGCCCATAATGGTTAATTTACTACTCCCAAATCCTTTCCCCTCCTTCCCTCCAGGGAGGCAGAGTATAAAATATTTAGTGTGCTATTTTTCCAGTTTGTCTCTCTACCATCTGTTCTGTATATTTATGCTCCTTTTTTCCTTTATAGATTTCAGCTCCTTCTCTGCACCATGGAAGTTTTGGACTGAAGCATCATGTAGAGTTGATGCAGTGTTCCAGTTTAAGGTAAATCACTGCTGATGAGCGTCAGTTTACAAATGAACAGGAGCCTATGTTTATTATTTTTTTGGTTCACATTACAGAGCCTGTAAGTGAAAAACTTTTATCACAAAATGTGAGAGTTTTGGTGAACTTGATGTCTATTCAGCTGAGGATGGGGAGTTATGGGGATGCTGGAGATTCACTCAGCTCAGTCACAGTTTAAAACTGCTTCTATAGGACACATTGCTTTAAGGAAGTTAGTAATGACTAAATCAGTAGTGAGTAAACTTTAGTCAAGCTCCATGAAAATACACTATCATTCAAATGTTTGGGGTCACTTAGAAATGTCCTTTTTAAAAAAAAAGAAAAGCATTTTTTTTTCAATTAAATTAATGAGAAATCCAGTCCAGACATTGTTAATGTGGTAAATGACTATTTTAGCTGGAAGCGGCTGATTTTTAATGAGATAATTGGTCAACACATTTCAGTGTTTTGTAGAATGGCTTGATGAGGTTTTGTAGTTTTCTGTAAACTGCACAGAAAGATGAATTCTGGCTAAATAAATGGCATTGAACTTTGAAGGTTGTTATACAACCACATTAGAGGCACAATAATTCTGTGCTCACAAAATGGAATCAGTCATAATAATCATTTTAATGGGCAGAGTTTATAGTGTCAACATCATTGTGTACATACATTGTGTTAGCTAATGGTGTTGAAAGGCTAATTGATGATTAGAAAACCCTTGTGCACTTATGTTAGGACATGTGAGTTTTCATGGAAAACATGAAATTGTCTTCTTTTGAAAAGTAGTGTAAGTTAGTGGTTGTGTCAAACAGAAGTCTCATCACTGAGATTCATCCATCCATCCATTCTCTATACACCGCTTTATCCTCACTAGGGTCGCGGGGGGTGTTGGAGCCTATCCCAGCTGACTCAGGCAAAGGCAGGGGACACCCAAGACAGGTCGCCAGTCTATCACAGGGCTACATATACAGACAAACAATCACACTCACATTCACACTAATGGACAATTTAGAATAACCAGTTAACCTCAGCATATTTTTGGACTGTGGGAGGAAGCCGGAGTACCCGGAGAAAACCCACGCATGTACAGGGAGAACATGCAAACTCCATGCAGAAAGATCCCAGACCCAGGCCAGGATTTGAACCGGAATATTCTTGCTACAAGGCGAAAGTGCTAACCACTACTCCACTGTGCAGTCCTCACTGAGATTCAGAGCGATTAAAATCATTTGGACATCTTCACTTTTAACGTATTGCTCGTTCCACTGCATACAGTCTCTGGTTTGTGTTTTCTGGCAGAGTGAAACAGAGTCTCATCCAGGATCTGTGTTCAGCTTCCAGTCTGTCTACACGACGTCACCCCTGGCACTGAGCAGGTTCCCTGGACCAGCTAACTGCTGCCGTCGTTGTTCACAGCGGGGACGGTGTTACTTTGCCGATTTTATCTGTGCCAGACACAGTGTTTAGCATTCAGGCCAAAGAATGGCTGTGTGGGCTCAGCAGACCAGCAGCCTCCATGCTACAGCTCTACAGTGTCTTAAAATGTACTCACATCAGGACATTTTGTAGGACCATACTGCATTTATTTTAGAAACAGGAAACATATTAATTTTAGTGCAGCTTGAGCTTGTGAACAGATGAACAGCTCTTTAGTTGTAGCTACATTTTAGGCTTTGGTGGTATCTGGGAATTACTGTATGGTGGAGTATTTAGAAATAAAATACTTCTTCTTCTGTTTACCTTAATAAATGCCCTAGAGAGATGCTGTATTGTATTGCACAGCACGTGTCACCAGAGGTCAGCATCGACTGCGGGAACCGGCAGGCTGGCTGACAAAGATGGCAACCATGTCTTTGGACTAGCAAAAAAGAAAAATACCTCCACCCCTGTTTGAGAGCATTTTGGGTTCAACCAACACAGACAAAGCCCAATATGTGATAATCAACCACCCAAAACTGACCCACAACACCAACTGAAGGACTCCAACCATAGCTGTGACAGTAAGATTTGTAATAACTTTATTTTTGACATGGCTTAGTGGATAAGGCTTTGGGTTTAGGTTCAACCCCGCAACCACCAAATATCTAGCTTCTACTGCTGAGAACAAGCTAATATTAGCATGGATTAGCAACCCTGTTACTGTGATTAGAGTAGGGTTAGCAAATAACAAATAAAACATGGAATAAAATGGTACCAATGATGTGTAAACTGACCTAATCACACCTTTGATAGTTTATTACCTATTATTGATGAATATGGAGCAGAAAACTGTAAAAGAGAAGGTTTATTTTTCAAAAATGTAGAAGCCCAAATGTCCTCTATTTCTGGAATGAGCCTTATGTATCCCTGTGACAGACTGGCGACCTGTCCAGGGTGTCTCTGCCTTCACCCTAAATCAGCTGGGATAGACTCCAGCACCCCTTGACCCTAATGAGGATTAAATAGTGTATAGATAATGGATGGATGGATGGATGTTCTTGTTATTGCTACTCTCCATCTGACATCTTTTTCACACCTCCCATGTGATGTCATCCATGAACCAAGATACTCTAAATGATGAACCTGCCTCTGTATTTCTGTACTTTCTGCTGACATTAAATTGGTTTTATGTGCATATAGTCACAAAGTGTTTTTTATGAGCTGTAGAGGATGAACACATATGATTCTTGTGTCACGTTGCCACAAAGGGATCTGGATGAGATTATCCACACAACCACAGGATTATAAACAAGGTCTTTCCCTCTGTGTTGCTCTCTCTCTCTCTCTCTCTCTCTCTCTCTCTCTCTCTCTCTCTCTCTCTTCCTGCTCTTTCTCCTCTCTCTGTAGCAACACTTTCAGGCACTGCGGCAGAAAAATGCAGCCCTTCACTTTCGGTTCGGTGAGACTCCTGCAGCATCTGATGCAGACACAGAGCACTCCAGGGGAACAACACCAAACAGCTGTACAGGGTGTAGATATTAAAAATGTCAAATTATGTTTCATCTTCCACATGGAGCTTAGAGACACAAGACCGCAGAATACGTTTGGGTTTTCTTTCCTACTGTAAAGTTAAAATCAGTCTGGCTCCTGACTTCCAGTAGCATAAAACTCTTGGATGTGTTTCTAAAGTTTGAACTGCTGTGCAATACGTTGAAAAATGACTCATGAAAAAATCATTTGTGATTTTTTGGCGAGTAACTAACTGTCTGACCAGTTGGATATTTTAGTCTGAGTGGCATATTAGTCAACAGTTTATTCAGTGTTGTTCGAGAAATTGGGGGATAAATGTTTCTGCCTTGGACGGCTGAATGAACATTTCACCAGAGTATGCAGTAAATTACAGTCTTTGCATGGAAAGAAAAGTAAACGTTGAGGTTCTGGTGACGGAAGTCGTGTATGATAAGTGTCCTCGTTGGCTGATCATGATGAGTTTAATGGCTGAGTTTATATAGCACCTAATGTGTTTGGTGCACTTTGAGGTGTGGATGGAGGGTGAAATTGTTTCCTTCTTCAGCCTTCTTTTGAGGGAGAATCTCAACCTGAACTTGACTGTCTATATTCTTTTGCTTATTCCTATAAACGATACAAACAGGAGACAAATAGGTTGCAAATGGTAGTTCAAGAGTTTGGGCTCGCTCAGGCTATTTCATGTTTTCCATGAAAACTCTCACTTTTATTCATGTGCTAACATAACTGCACAAGGGTTTTCTAATCATCAATGAGCTTTTCAACACCATTAGCTAACACAATGTAGCATTAGAGCACAGGAGTGATGGTTGCTGGAAATGGGCAACCATCACTGCTTTTCTTTCAAAAAATAAAGACATTTCGAAGTGACTCCAAACTTTTGAACAATAGTGTTTATCTTATAAGGACAGAATCAGAAATGAAGACATTTCAGAATTACCAAACACAAATTATATACTATTGAACAAAATTAGGAAATGGCAAGGAGCATTTTTTGGACGCATCATAAGGAAAGAGACACTGGAATATGTTGTCACAAGTGGAAAACTGAATGGAAAGAGAGGCCGAAGCAGACAGAGAATGAGAATGATGGACGGACCGACATCATGGCTCCACACGGAACAATCAGAAAGCAAAACATCGGATTAGATGGAGAGAAAAGATCGCCTGCACTGAATGGCTTCACTGATTGATTGAAGTAGAGATCAAACTGGTTGACACGTTTACAAAATCCTACCAGCCTTGGATTAGTAAAATGTTTTAAAGTAATGTCACTGCTACATGCAAACATGCCAATAACAATGTTTATGTTTCAAATACTGTCTGACTATCTACAGCAGTGAGCAGAAATGTAAATAAACGAGCTGTCGGATGTCTGCTGGTCAAGGTGTCCTGCTCCACTCCCTCCTCCCTCACGTCCTGTCCTCACCACAAACAGAGAAAACCACAAAGTGCTGACAGTGCAGGGTCCCTGAGCATGTAGAAGGCAGATAAACAGAGAGGTCTGTGATTGGCCACTTCACACCCCACCCATTTTAAGCTTTACAATAAATGAGGAAGACCAGCTGACTGCATGCAGGAGGAAACTGGTCTGCTGCTGCAGCACTGCAGACTGATAGGAACCTGTTATTGGTGCAGGGCTGCAGTGTGCAGACTGCATGGCTCCTCTCAGCTCCAAAGATACGCATCCCCTAAAGGATTACATCACTTTAATATTAAATACAGAGGAGCCCCAGTGGAGCAGGAGGAGGTTTAAGTACTGTTCTGAAACATAGCTCAGCTGTCTGTCTGGATCTGTTTGGTCGATGCAGGGACTTAAACCAGCAGCTTTACCAGCACAGTTCATTCAGTTCTTTAACAGCTAGTTCGATAAACTCAGATTTTAGAAATGATGTGCTTTTTGGATTATGTAATATGCTCGAAAACAGCTTTCTTTTCCCCAAATGAAGCATCTAAATAAAATCACAGAAACAATTTAGGTACACTACCATTCAAGATAATTTCATGTTTCCATGAAAACTCACACTTTTATTCATGTGCTCTAGTCAGCATAAACGAAACAAAAGTCCTTCCAATCAGACATGTTTACAAAGCTGTGAACTATATCCTTTGCTGTCATACCAGATCTGGAGTTAACCTGAAATACACTACTGTTAAAAAGTTCACTCATTTTTTAAATGAAGACAACATTAAATGAATCAGAAATCCAGTCTAGACATTGTTAATGTATTAAATGACTATTCTAGTTGGAAATGGCTGATTTTTAATAGAATATCTCCATAGGGGTACAGAGGAACATTTCCAGCAACCATCACTCCTGTGTTCTAATGCTACATTGTGTTAGCTAATGGTGTTGAAAGGCTCATTGATGATTAGAAAACCCTTGTGCAGTTATGTTACTACATGAATAAAAGTATGACTTTTCATGGAAAACATGAAACAGCCTGGGTGAACACAAGCTTTTGAATGGTAGCATATAAATTCGTCAATTGTCTGAATGTATCGGTCACTCTGCATCCTGCGCTATCACCTGGAAACACCTGAGACTTACAAGTTGCCATAGTAACTAGCCACAGAGCAGATACTGACTCAAACTATCTAAATGCCCCGCAGCAAAACACTGGATCACATTCAGAACTGTAGCTGATAAAAGCATTAGACAGATGTATGAAATGTGATAAAGTGCAGAGAAAAGTTTCACTGGAGCCTAACATGGAAGCATAAATCATTAGTCAATGGCAAAAGCAGGTTCAAGCATCCTGTAAGACATTAATCCCTGTTGCATATCTCCACCAACAGAATCTTTATTTGTGTGAATGACCTTGGGTTGGTTCTGCTGTCTGTAGTCATAATTCAGGTAATTTACTAAAAATGTTAGATAACATAACTTAAATGACTGCATATAAACACGATCTAATATCCTGACCTGTACTTCTCGCCCCAGATTTGTGGTCCCTCCTCACCTTTCTTGAACTCCTCCAGCATGGCATCCAGCTTGGTGTCGTTGAAGACGCAGTGCAGCGGGTGTTTGTAGAACTGGGTGATGGTCTTCAGCGGCGTGCAGTCGTCCGGGTCCACGAACGCCAGGTCCTTGACGAACAGGATGTCCACGATGTTGGACCTCTCGTTCTCAAACACTGGTATCCTCGTGTATCCGCTCTGCATGATCTCAGACATGGTGTTGAAGTCCAGTACCACGTCCGAGGCCAGCATGAAGCAGTCGGTGAGCGGCGTCAGGACGTCCTCCACGGTTTTGGTTCGCAGCTCCAGCGCTCCCTGGATGATGTTGAGCTCCTCTTTGACCAGGTCGTGGTACGGGTCGGTGACGCGCAGCATCTCCAGGAGCTTCTCTCTGGTGTAGAAGTTGGAGATCTCCTGGTTGAGGATGAGGTCCAGCAGCTTGCTGATGGGGTAGGAGATGGGGAAGGAGAGCACCATCAGCAGTCGCGTCACCCAGATGGTTTTGGAAGCGATGGCCAGACCGTGACGTGACGCCACCGAGTGAGGAAGGATCTCCCCGATGAAGAAGATGCCGAAGGCGCAGATGACCGTAGAGAGCCAGGTCATGCCCAGGATCTGGCACATCCACACGGCCAGAGAGGCGTTGATGATCGCGTTCCCCAGCAGTAAAGTGCACAGGACGTAGTTGCCATGCCGACGCACGGACTCGATTTTCCGCGCGTAGTTCTGCTCCGTGTCAGTGCCGCTGTTCTGGAGAACCTGCAGCTCCACCGGGTCCAGGGCCAGCAGGCTCAGGTTGAGTCCGCTGAACAGAGCTGACAGCCCGAGCAGGAGCACTGAGACCAACACCTGCAGCCAGAGCTCCGGCACCGCTGAGCGCTCAGTCACGGCCACCCAGAAGTCCCTGGTCCGGTAATGTTCCCATTTGGATCCGTCGAAGGCGCACATGGAGTAGTATTTGATCTTCTCTCCCCTCCGCAGGTCTTTGGCCAGCAGTTCCACCAGCACCGAGTTCTGACTGGAAGCAGACTTGAAAGAGCCTAAAACCTCGATGTCGGACGTCCTGGCGTTCTTGTCCATGCACATATTCCGCTTCGGGTGAACTTGTCCCTCTCGGCCCGGAGTTGGCTCCTCGATGAAGGCGATCCAGGGCGCGGCATTATTGGCGCGTTTCCCCGCGGTGCGGTTGAGCCTCTGCGGGGAGCTGGAGTAGTAGACCCGCAACATGAAGCGGGTTCCCTCGGTGGCTTTCAGCACCCCGTCCTCCACGGACAGCTCCGCCCCGGTCTCCTCCGGCCGAAAGCCGAGCAGACCGAGCGATGGAGCGGGAAGCAGCGAGCAGAGGAGCAGCAGGCGGAGCGGAGAGAGCGGAGCCCGGGCAGACAGCGGGGTTCCGCGTCGGTACCGCGCGGCCGCATCCTCCGCAGCCATGATGCGGTGTGAGGGGCTCAGTCCAGGGAGCCCGGGTCACGTGGTGCTGCGTGGTTCCGCTCCATGTGGGAAGGAGGGACCGTAGGACCAGTTAACGGCGCTGATGAGGATTCTGCTGAACCGGCAGAGAGACGCGCCTCCAACACGCCATGACGTCACTTTCTAATAATAGCCTCGAGTTCTGACGATCAGCGACACACTGCTGGGAGTTTAGATCGTTTACTGATCAGACCGAGTCGTTTCTTCAATCATAGTACATCACTTTAAACGATCCCCAGTGGGGGGTTTTTTTGTTTTGTTTTTAATAGATAAGACACACCTTTATTCATTCCTCAGGGGGAAACGCACATGACACATCAGCTACATGTGCAAACACACACAACATACACAGGTTACAAGTACAGGGTGCAAAAAATGTACTAGTATTTTGCAAACTGCAATGTAAAAAAGTGCAGATTGACTGTCATGGATGTCGAAGTCCAACAGTCTTGTCTTTGCCATTGGGATGTTGTTTCTGTGATGTTGTACAGTTGTTTCTGTGGCAACAGACTGTTTTATCTTATTACACAGTAAATAGAAAAAGCATCACAATGATTATCCTATACTAGGCTGTTAGATAGCCACTTTATAGTGCATTCATATCACTAATGGCACAAAACGTCCACAATCCATTATAGTCCGACTCCTCACCTTATTCTTCCAGTAGAGCTGGATAAACTGGCTGTCTAATCCTCACTGCTATCAAAACACATGCATTCTGAGAGGTATGCGAGTTTAATTAATGGTTTCATCAGTGCTTGATGAATTAAAATTAGTCCATTTTTAGATTGCAGAGTCCCTCTTAGTCTTTAAGAAAAGATTTAAAATCCAGCTCTTCACTGAACACCTTTGCACTTGACAGGCCGCAAAAAATACACCACTGTTCAAAAGTTTGGAGTCATTCACACAATTTCATGTTTTCCATGAAAACTCACACTTTTATTCATGTACCAACATAACTGCACAAGGGTTTTCTAATCATCAATTAGTCTTTCAACACCATTAACTAGCACAATGTAGCATTAGAACACAGGAGTGATGGTTGCTGGAAATGTTCCTCTGTACCCCTATGGAGATATTCCATTAAAAATCAGCCAACAATGTCTAGACTGTATTTCTGATTCATTTAATGTTATCTTCATTGAAAAAAAACTAAATTTCTTTCAAAAATAAGGACATTTGTAAGTGACCCTAAACTTGTGAATGGTGGTGTATAATTATGAGTGTTTTAGTCCCTTATTGAAAAGAAGAGTTTCAGTAGTTATTGAGATCACGCATGTAGTTCCAAACCCCTCACTGTCAGTGGTTTACTGAATTTCAATATGAGTCTTATTCAGAATTTATGTGCTATTGTGGTTAAGTCCTTTGGTCTGATAATGTCCAGCCAGTCTCATTCTGATGGTATTGTGTCAACAAGATGGAAAGAGTATTAGAGTCTGACCTTCAGTTTCAGAGTGGCAAAGCTGTATTCTTTTTACTTTTTTTTCCCCATCAGTCAGTTTGTCCTCTTGGTCAGCAGTAACAGCTAGCTAAATATCTAGCTTCTACTGCTGAGAAAAAGCTAACATTAGCATGGATTAGCAACCCTGTTACTGTGATTAGAGTAGGGTTAGCAAACAACAAATAAAACATGGAATAAAAATGGTACCATGGATGTGTAAGCTGAGCCAATCAAGCCTTTAAAACTTTATTACCTATTATTGATGAATATGGAGCAGAAAACTGTAAAAGAGAAGGTTTTTCAAACATTTTGAAGCCCAAATGTTCATCAATTCTAGAATGACCCATTTATTGCCAGTTGTAAAGGAGGAAACAGAAACATTTCAACCTGACTGAGCAGATAAGAGAGATTCTGGACTGATTCATTAAACTGCAGGTTTATATCCTCCATCCATCAAAGCCAAGTAAAAGCCACAAACTGCAGAAAAGTGCTGTGATTTCCAAGAAGTGTAACTAATGTTTCTTCCACACGGTGGCAGCAATGTAAAGGCTATCAGAACCATCACATCCATACTTTGTTTTGCTCTGAACTGAATCATGTCACTTTAGTAATGGACCAGTTTTTCTACGTGTAAGTCACTATTTTTCTACATTTATATTTCCTGTTTGCATTCATCTTAGCATTAATCCTTTTTGTCTCAATGTTATCAATGAGATGAAGTGGAAATGTTAAAATCAGGAGGTTAAATAAGAGGTGTCTCTTTGAGCTCCGGCACAGAAAAATGTGATTTTCATTAAAATTCTAAAGTAATTATTCATTTATTCTAAACTTTTCATGCTCCTGGTAGAGAGCTGACCATCAGACTTTATGTTGTTTGTTAGATAATCTGTGGTAAATACTGAACACATGCACATTTAAAGCAATTGTTGTTTGAAAAAGGATGTAAATTGATTTTTTTTCTTTAGTTTTGCAAATCACGTGTCTCCATCAGCCATGTGACCTGGAGTGACTATAAATTCTGTAACTCATCATTAGTCAGTTAGAACTGAAGAAACCTCTTGGATGAAGGTGAAACATCAAGTACCTACAAGAGAAGTCCAGTATTTAGTAAGGAAGTTTGGTGTTACAGCTTGTTATCATGTTTGCTATGTTTTACTATTTTATGCAATTTTCTTTTGTTTTACAAATTGATTTTTTTTGCTCTTATTTTGATTTCATTTGAACATTGGACCGGAGCTGGATGCCAGCAATATGTTGGGACAGGAGGCAACAAAATATTGTAATTTGGAAAACAAAAACACTTGTTGGATCATGACAACTAATTGGACTAACTGGCAAGAGGTCAGCAACATCACCAAGAATTTAAACCTCAAAGAGGTTCGATATTGAATGAACCAGCAGTCCAAGTTCAAATTCTTAGTTTCAAATACTGACTGTGAAAACACGGTTGTTTTGTTTTTGCAAACTTGTTCCAAAAGGGCTTGAATATATGATGTAAAAGAAAAATAAAGCTTCAGGATCTTAAGAAAGGTTTCTTTAGTGTGATGTGTATTTTTTATATATAATGGCATAATTGAGTAGAACTACAGTTTGACATATCATGATAAAATGTATCGGGTGTTCAAAATTTTAAATTAAATCCAATATTACTATTATTATTGTATCCACTAGAAACCATACGATCATTCAGTGCAGTCCAACAGGAATGCGCATGGAGAATCAAATGAACCACTAACACGTCTCTGTTGCATTTCATTGTATTGACCACTAGATGTCCGACTCCACCACTGTGTGTTAGAGTGCCTATATAATGAGAGTGGCGACAACTGGGGATTTAAAGCCATTTTGTTTCCATTCACTCAATATGGGAGGCGCAGCGCGAGGTGCACATTCACGAAAACTATGGATTGTTTACTGATTTCAAGACATGTTTTGGACAAAATAATTTACTCGCTTGTTTTGTCTGGATGTCCAAGGTTGGATTATGGCTGTTTTGTGGAACATTTTCATCTGTGACGAGTTTTGAGCCTTCAAAGGTGAGTTCTGCTGTTTACGTTATTTGCTGTTTGTTGGACAAATGTGTTTTTATTACTCGCTGTGGTAATCACATCTGAAAGTGGTTTATACCGGCGGATTCATGAGAATCTAAGCTTTCCATGGGTGTATAATGTTTCTATCATCGAGCTTGCAGCTTCGGTAAATTTAGTAAAATACGTTTTCCCGTCCGCCTGTACGGTGCTGCAGCTGTAAGCATATGGCTAACAGCATCCTCATGCTAATGGCGGCTAACAGCCCAGAAACAGGTGAACAACACGGAGCCTGTTCGGGTCATATGAGGCTGATAAGTGACTGCAGGTTGGACGGAAAACAGAAAATAGGAAACAGAAAACTGTCAGCTGTTTGTTGAATTTGAAATCATGTGAATGAACAGGGAGGCTGTTGTCGAAGCTCAGATGGGCCGTTGTAGTTTAACGGGTTACCCCGTTAAACTTCAGCGGCCCGTATTTCATGCATCTCCATGCATGAAAATGGTCAAAGTCAAAATAACCACAACTGCCTAAAATCACATCAAACTTTTCTATCTGTCATTCACCCATACATCATAACATGAAAGTACATACATGGGACTAACCTGGCACAAAAATCATGATGAAGTCGGTTTCCATCCCACTCTCCGGACTTTATTTTCCCACAGTTTCCTTCTTTCACTATTACTGGGAAATCTAAACATGTGTAATCCCTTCTCGGATCGATTTGTGCACCCAAAGGCACAACAGCCCGTCATCTTTCAGGTATTTATGAAGCCAAAAAGTCCTAGAATTACTCTCTGCGTTGTAAACAACGTTAACAGGCATAACCGGCGTTCATAAATAGGAAACAAAATGGCTCCTATAGATCACGTGACCAAAATTTTTTGGACCCGTCATGTCGCCACTCTCATTATATAGGCACTCTACTGTGTGTTAGAGTGCCTGTATATCAGAGCGGCGACAACTGGGGATTTGACGCCATTTTGTTTCCATTCACTCAATATGGGACGCGCAGCGCGAGGTGCACGTTCACGAAAACTAGCTATTTGTGGATTGCTTACCGATTTCAAGACATGTTTTGGACAAAATATTTTACTGGCTTGTTTTGTCTGGATGTCCAAGGTTGGATTATGGCCGTTTTTTGTGGAATATTTTCATCTGTGACGAGTTTTGAGCCTTCAAAAGTGAGTTGTGCTGTTTACGTTATTAGCTGTTTGTTGGACAAATGTGTTTATATTACCCGCAGTGGTAATCACATCTGAAAGTGGTTTATACCGGCGGATTCATGAGAATCTAAGCTTTCCAGGGGTGTATAATGTTTCTATATTCGAGTTTGCACCTTCGGTCAATTTAGCAAAATACGTTTGCACATACGGCCGCTGAAGTTTAACGGGGTAACCCGTTAAACTTCAGCGACCTGTATTTCATGAAAATGGTCAAAGTCAAAATAACCACAACTGCCTAAAATCACATCAAACTTTTCTGTCATTCACCCGTACATCATAACATGAAAGTACATACATGGGACTAACCTGGCACAAAAACGATGATGAAGTCGGTTTCCATCCCACTCTCCGGACTTTATTTTCCAACAGTTTCCTTCTTTCACTATTACTGGGAAATCTAAACATGTGGAATCCCTTCTCCGATCACTTTGTGCACCCAAAGGCACAACAGCCCGTCATTTTTCAGGTATTTAGGAAGCGAAAAGGGACCTAGAATTACTCTCTGCGGTGTAAACAACGTCAACAGGAAAACCCAGGGTTCATGATAGGAAACAAAATGGCGCCCACAGATCACGTGACCAAAATTTTTTGGACCCATCATGTCACCACTCTGATATACAGGCACTCTACTGTGTGTCACTGAAGCCTCGAGTCATGAACCATGATTTGAATGAAGTGTTGAAGCTTCAACAAAGCTTTGATCAGCCATCACAAGCTGTTACACTCAAGGAACAGATTAAAACTTACATTACTTTTAATCTTAATACAGTTTCATTGAGGGTGTTTAGAGTGGATGTCCATCTTGTACATTATGCCAAATAAATCTCGTAGATTAATAAATCTATAGGGTTTCATGTCCACCTTTAAAAGACACAGGTTCACAGGCACAGCTCTGTTCCCTCTGATGCTGGACAGACCTGAAGCAAAGCAACAACAATTTTCTGAATATGAGAAAAAGCTGTTAAAGCTCTCACCGCTGGCTTTAGGACACCAACTTTTTTTGTTTATATGTAACCTGTTTTCATTTCCAAGTGGGTCATTAAATGTCCACTCAGTGAGACTAGAGGAGGTCAGCTGCTGGACCATCTCAGAATCTGTTGGAACTTTGGAGGAAAGATCTTTGGTATCTGAAACTGCCATCTGCCCTTTTTTAGCTGAAATTCCAACATTTTCAGACAACATTTTTAGACAACAGCCAGAAGTATATTGAAACTTTACACGCAAGCAGATGATACTTCCATCTCCTACAACACAAAAAAATATTCATTAGAAAGCTTGTCTGTTATTAATAACGTTACATCGTTGTACAATTAGTTCCCCATAGCGTGTGTTAAAGGGGCTAAGCCAAAGCTTTAAGCCACTGAGAGCGCCCAACCGGGAATAATAAAAACGTAATTGACACGCTTAATAACCGTACTAATAAATGAATGTCCAACTCGTTTCAACTTGCCTTCAACACAGTGTCTTTATTGGCTTTCCAAAAAACTCCAAAGCGCACAAGCTGCCATTCATAGGTTGTCTTTCACGGTTAGGTGTTTTGCCAAAATGTGATTTTTGCCAGAAACTGATTTCCGGTACACGGGAGCGCGCACGCACAGCCGTCACAGTTGAAAAGCGCAGCGAAGCGCAACCAGTTTGTTTATAATCATCTTACGGTGATTATTTGTGTTTGCGTTTTATAGCCTCCTGTACGTCTACTTGCCTTATATCGCTGTGCAATAGGCTAGTTGGTGATTTCAATCTGCCGTGTATTTGTGCTAATAAAGATATGTGTCGCCGAGGGAGAGTCTTTTTTCTGCACCAACATTACATTAGATCCCTCAACAGAAAAAATGACCCCACACAGTGCTTTGTACGGTTTGACATATGAGAAAAAGGACATTACAATGTGAAAATCAGCTTATTTTGCTTGCCAAAACATGATTGATGCCTCTGGTATTGTACATAGGTGGATATTTTGACCTAAAATGACTTAATATAACACAACACAGTAATATTTACATTGCCGTTTTGATATCTGCATAAACATTTTTCGAAATAGAACGACACTGCCAACTCGATGATAGAAACATTATACGCCGATGGAAAGCTTAGATTCTCATGAATCCGCCGGTATAAACCACTTTCAGATGTGATTACCACAGCAGGTAATATAAACACATTTGTCTGACAAACAACGAATATCCATCCATCCGTTCTCTATACACGGCTTCAACGTACACAGCGCGACTCACATTTGCAGGTTCATTATTACACACAGATGAAAATATTCCACAAAAAACGGCCATAATCCTACCTTGGACATCCAGACGAAACAAGCCAGTAAAATATTTTGTCCAAAACATGTCTTGAAGTCGGTATATAATCCACGAAAACGGAAATGCACCTTGCAATGCACGTCCAATATGCCCTGTATTTCTCGTCATATTTTTATTTACAAATAAAATATTGGCAATTTTTTTTTTTTTTTTGTACTGAAAATGGCTGGAATTGACTGTACCTTATAGGGCTACATGCCCCTTGGGGACAAATAAAGTTTTAGAGATTGTGCGTTACTCCGAGTGAGTCACTGACTTGGAGCTGTCCGGTGCTGAACTGCAGATTTACAATGATGGCAACTAGTTAGTTTACTCATCTGAAATGTAAGAAAAAAAACAATAAGATTTAGATATAATTAACAGTACTGTAAGCTTCAATTGTCTCCTACTGCTTTGTAAATTATATGGCTTTAGAGGAAATGTCGGAATGGCGGGAGGCTTTTTCTTTTTTTAACCGTCATTCCGACCATAGGACGCAAAAATTGTCGGAATGATGGGAGGTTTGAAAGAAATTTAAGTGTTGCCATTTAGACAATTGGGAGCCCATATCAGAGTGGAGGGATGTCGGAATGGCAGTTGCCTCCTGTTTTGGGGTGCGGTGGTTCGTGATAGACTTATGCCTATGGGCTTAAAAAGAAAATAAACACTCGTGTATCTTGTTTGACTATTTCGTCTTTTTCAAATTTACTTTGTTTATTATTGTGTGTGCACAGGCCTTTAGAAACAGACTTCATATTTCTAGGCTTTCTCAAGTGGCTTTTATATAGAAGGGCTATGATATAGTCATGGAGTTAATCTGTGTGTGTGTGTGTGTGTGTGTGTGTGTGTGTGTGTGTGTGTGTGTGTGTGTGTGTGTGTGTGTGTGTGTGTGTGTGTGTGTGTGTGTGTGTGTGTGGTAAGTCAGTCAGTAAATAAGTGTCCATGTGCTTATGTTCAAGGTACATTTGTTTCCTTGTTGGTCTTTTTTTTCAATTAAGACATAACTAAACCACACCAAGCCAAACATATATAAACTAGATAAGTAGGGCATATCCAAACATAAATAAATACATTTTCTGTAGCCTACTTTATTACAATTCATCTCTGATTTATTTATCTTTTTATAGATGGACATTTATACTATATAAGGCATAAAGGACAGCCCAATTCCACCAGGGTGAAAGTTCTTTGTGGGCAAGAGGAGGCCAACAATGTCTTCATAGACTTTCATGCCAGCAGCCATGGTGCACACTGTGGGCAGAAGAAAACCAGAGAGGCCATCTCTCTGAGGTTTTACTGGCCTGGAATGTCTGAGGACATTCATCAGTGGGTCAATATAAGCATATGCTTTCTTGTCTTTCCAATAAGCTGTTGTTACATGCCCTGTGTGTTTGCTGTGCTGCTTGTTCTCTCTCCCTCTCTCTCTCCAGACTCCTCTGCTGCTGTGAAGGTGTGCAGGTGCTGCTGAATTAGTCTGATTAAGCATGAGTCTACATGTAGCAGGAGAGAGCAGTGGTCTTTCTCTCTCTTTGGCCACTTCTCGCAGCTGTCCTGTGTGGAGCAGTGGTACCTGTCGGCTTTGTGGAGCTGTTTGTGAGGGTTTGTGAGAGTTTGTGAGCTTTGCAGGCCTCCAGTGGCTGAGGAGCTTGCAGTAATTTGGTTGTTTCCTTTGTCCTTCTGTTTTTAGGTTTACCAGGTGGTTCATTGGTTTTCTTGTTTGCTTTATTTAGTTATCTAGTTGTGTGGATAAACATTCATCACCTTTCATTTCATAATTTGTCTCAATTTTCTTTATTTTAACCTGGGTTTTAAATCATTGTTACGTTCCTCATACCCTTTAACATCTTTTAGTTCGTAACAGCTATGCTGAAGTTAAAACATTGTCCCATTTTGTCAAGGGCTCACAGATGGTATAAGGAGAGTAATTTTTATGGTTCTGTTGGTTTTTCTTTTTACTGTTAGGTTGCCCAGTGTCCTGAATGCCAGGCCAATAGTGTGGTGATTAAACAGGAAGTCGTTAATCAACCCATTAAAGTAAGAAAAAAGTTGAATCTTTACGTCATCTTCTTCTTTTAGACAAAAAAGAAAGTTAATAGGAGAAAATGACAATTTGCTGGAAGTATGATACACATTTAATGAGTTATATTTTATGGGTTGCAGGTCACTACACCATTTGAACTTGTGGGTATGGATCTAATTGGCAAACTGAGGACCACTCAAAGTGGAAACCAGTACATATGTGTGCTGATTGATTATTTAACAAAGTGGACCCAGGCTTATGCCATTAAGTCCAAGACTGCGCAGGAGGTCAGTCAGTGCTTACTGAAGTTCTTCTATCAGTTTGAAGCACCAAAAAGGATACTGACAGACCAAGGCCGGGAGTTTGTTAATGAATGTATGAAAAACTAAGAACATCCACAAAAATTTGCTAATTTACATTGTAACGCTTGCAGTACACAATGACTTTTTTAGTCACCTGTTATTCCCTCTATGGCTACCTTTAATTTGCTGTCTTTATGTATTTGTAAAATAGATCAACAGCAACGTGTACAAGATTCTGGGCATCAAAAGAAGCCTGTGCGCCCCATATCATCCACAGACCAATGGACTGGTGGAGAAGATGGATGGGACGATCCAGAGGTAGGCCTATATCTATTTTAACATTTTATTCATATCACTCTGGAATATGTCTTGTATAAAAAAAAAATTGCTTCTTTGCAGGGCACTGGCCAAACTGGTCAATGACAGGCCAGATGTGTGGGACCAGCATTTAGATGCTGTAATGTTTGGCCTGCGAACAAAGCGGCAAGTTACAACAAAGTTCTCACCTTTCTATTTAATGTTCGGGAGAGAGGCAAGGTATCCCTCCGAGATCCCAGAGGATTACATGGTAAAATGAATTGCACATATTGGACAAAATATTTATAGGTGTACAGAACAGAAAATTGAATTTGAGCCATGTGGGCCTTAACAGTAGTGTAATAACTCATCTATCAGACAATGTAGCCCAAACTTTGTGCATTATACATCAGCCTGTTCACGATGTATCAGCCACTGATAATGGATTCGTTATCCCTCAATCAGACGTCTGAGACCCGCACACACACAGCGAGCTCGGTCTCGCCCCAAACATTGAATATCCCACCCACTCAATAATGACCAATCAGATTTGCTTTCCTTACTTGGGTAAACCTGTGTGGGAATTCATGAAAACTCTACATACCAAACAGGACAAACTGTCATTTCTGTACACCTTTAATAGCTTTTAACTAAGAGCAATGTAGTGCTTTAACAGGGATTTGATTTAATTGCTGTTTAATTTGATTTTTATTTCATTTGAAAGGTGGATAGCAGTGTGGAGGACAACCTCTCTGTTGAGGAAGTCACAAAAAACATCCTTAAACTGGATGATGCACTTCAAAGTGCCATCCAAAACATCAGCAACAGCCCCAAACCCAGGAAGACTAAATAAAGTGCTGTCAACCTTCAGGTTGGCATGAAGGTGCTAAGAATGAATGTGAGGAGCCAGCAGAGGAAAGGAGGAAAATTAGAGGCACATTATCTTGGGCCCTACACAATTCCCTCCATCACTGGCAAAAGTGTGGATCTTGTAGACCCAAGTGGGACTACTATCCCCAAAATTAATATGGATCACCTTGTCCCTTATACTGAGGGTAAAGACAGAGTTCCACACAAACTCTCCACCGGTCCCACAGCATCTCCAGCTTCCACCGGTCCCACAGCATCTCCAGCTTCCACTGCAGGTCCCACAGCAGCTCCAGCTTCCACAGCAGGTCCCACAGCAGCTCCAGCTTCCACTGCTGGTCCCACAGCAGCTCCAGCTTCCACTGCTGGTCCCACAGCAGCTCCAGCTTCCACTGCAGGTCCCACAGCAGCTCCAGCTTCCACTGCAGGTCCCACAGCAGCTCCAGCTTCCACTGCAGGTCCCACAGCAGCTCCAGCTTCCACTGCAGGTCCCACAGCAGCTCCAGCTTCCACTGCAGGTCCCACAGCATCTCCAGCTTCCACTGCAGGTCCCACAGCAGCTCCAGCTTCCACTGCAGGTCCCACAGCAGCTCCAGCTTCCACTGCAGGTCCCACAGCAGCTCCAGCTTCCACTGCTGGTCCCACAGCAGCTCCAGCTTCCACTGCTGGTCCCACAGCAGCTCCAGCTTCCACTGCAGGTCCCACAGCAGCTCCAGCTTCCACTGCTGGTCCACAGCAGCTCCAGCTTCCACCGGCCCCCAAGTTGCTGCAGCTTCCTCTGTTTTGCCAGCTGCAGCATCCAGTGATGGGCGAAGGACCACAGCCATTTCAGGTTATATAAACCTCCCCTACACGTACTCCACAGTGCACACCCCTATCAGCAAGCATATGTTTTCTCATAGACAAACAGACTATAGCATTTCAAATGTATTTTTGTACTGACAGAATTACATTATTACAACTTTAAATTTGTCTTTTCCAGATGTGAGAGATGCATGGGGGGGGACCATACGTCCTGCTCTCCAAAGTGGGTCCCTATAAGATATTTTACCATGATATCTTTAACACGGGTCCTCAAATGGAGTTTGAGAGTGAGGTGAAGTTTTAACGCTTTTTTATTTTGCATTGATTTCCTATTTTAAATACATTCAGGTAGATACATGCATCTCTTTTTTTATATTTTTCTCTGCAAAAAGAGGTTTAACTTTTTTTTAAATTACAGGTTATAAATGCATATCTCACAAAACTTGTGGAGAGGTATAACCAAAACAACATCACAAGGGCATTTGCCATTGACACATTTGAAATGATTTGGGAGGGGAAGAAACCTAAAATTAAGGTAATAAAATATATTCTCTCATGTTTTTGTACTAATAAATACAACAGAATAAAAAATATCATAAGACATCTTTTGTGTATTATCTTATGTTACAGATCATCCCACAGCATTACGAATTCATTTTGGGCGTGGTTAATCAGGCACATCACTGGATGCTGGTGGTAAGTTCACAACACATTTTGTGTGTGCGTGGGTGCACATGTGGGGGTGTGCGTGCATGTGTGTGTATCACTACACAGGTCTTGTTATGGCATTGAATTTGTATCTTGTAGGTAATCTTACCAGCCAAAAATATGAGCCTGTTTCTTTACCCACTTGGGGAAAAAAAGGCAGCCAATCAGTGCAAGGATGTCACAAGGTAATATTTTAAGCAGTCATTTGTTGTCACGTATTTTGTAGTTCATAAATGTGCCATTTCAAATCATGTGTATTTGTGGTAGATCATTCATGAGACAAAGGGGGTTAAATCCTTCAAGGTGGGCGTGTGAAACAAGGACCCACTCCATTCAGAAAGATGCCACATCTTGTGGGGCTTTTGCATTGAAGGTATATTCTAACATCAGGAATATTATTCATCATTGCTCTGAACCTTGCTTAGCTGTTTGTTGTAACACACAAGCATGTTTGGTAAATATGGACACTGACATTATTTTACTTGATATGTAAGAGATGTGTAAGATAGGAGAAAGAAAGTGAAATATGTTTTTTGGGGGGGATTTACTGTTAAGTGTTACTTACACAAACATTAATGCGATTGTCTATTTTGCAAATTTGATGATGTTCAAATATAATACAGAAATACATCTATTATTTACAGTTTGCTGAATGCATCTTGGATGGGTTGCCTCTGGTGTTTGACACTTCACCATCCAGTGTCAACAATATAAGAGAGGAAAATGCGGTCTATCTTCGTATGAATACAGGTGTGTTTTTTAAATCTTATTTTCTAATTCCACTACTCTGACAAACATTACTGACTGACCCCTTTTTCTTTTTACTGCAAGATGACCTGACAGACCTGTCATTTCTGTGGGGAGCACACAGGGGACACTTCGTGGGTAAGTGTTTTACCCATCCTTCCTAAATTTGGCTTTGATTAAAAAATGATTAAATATCACAATTTCCAAACAATATAATCATCACTCATTTTGTTTTTGGTTTTTTTTAGATCGGGTGTGAGGTGTGTCCAAGATGGTACCACAAAAGCTGTGTGAAATACCCCAAAAAGGGAAGGAGGCCATATGTGTGTGAAGCATGCCAGTAGTGTGGGCGTGTGTGTGCGTGGTAGTGTGGCAGGGAGAGTGGATGTCTGTCATACATTTGGCTGTTTGCCTGAACAACTGTCCATAATAAATATATTTGTTCTCAAAATTCATGAATTCTATCATAATTTAAAGCAAGTTGACACTGGCAACATCTTGTTCTTAAAATAGTAAGATGTCAAATGAGGTCTTGTCATTGTGATATTAGAGGCATGAATGAGTCTTTGGCAAGCAAAATGAGCTGATTTTTACATTGTTAGGTCCCTTTTCTCATTTTTTTTTTAAGTGGTATAAAGCACTGATTGGAGTCAAATCTTGCAAATGTCACTCTGATGTGTTATATAAAGTGATTTTGGGGCAAAATATTCATGTACATACAACATCAGAGGCATGAATCAGTTTTTGGTAAGCAAAATAAGCTGATTTTTACATTGTAATTTCCCTTTTCTCATTTTTAAGGGGTAAAAAAAAATACTGGTTGGAGACAAATCCTGTAAATATTACTGTGTTGTGTTATATTAAGTCATTTTAGGTCAAAATATCTACCTATGTACAATACCAGAGGCATCAATCATGTTTTGGCAAGCAAAATAAGCTGATTTTCACATTGTAATGTCCTTTTTCTCATATTTCAAACCGTACAAAGCACTGTGTGGGGTCAATTTTTCTGTTGAGGGATCTAATGTAATGTTGGTGCAGAAAAAAAGACTCTCCCTCGGCGACACATATCTTTATTAGCACAAATACACGGCAGATTGAAATCACCAACTAGCCTATTGCACAGCGATATAAGGCAAGTAGACGTACAGGAGGCTATAAAACGCAAACACAAATAATCACCGTTAGATGATTATAAACAAACTGGTTGCGCTTCGCTGCGCTTTTCAACTGTGACGGCTGTGCGTGCGCGCTCCCGTGTACCGGAAATCAGTTTCTGGCAAAAATCACATTTTGGCACAACATCGGCATTCCGTGGTCAAAAACTGATTTGTCCCTTCCGGCTGGAAACTCTACCTAGCTACAAAGGTTATATAGGCAAAATTGACAATCAATTGCGAGTATTGACACCAATACAATTACAGTATTTCCAAATCTGCTCCTACAGCGTGTTTAAAAAAAAAAAAAAAAAAAAAAAAAAAAACACACACACACAACGCTAAAGTCAGACTGACTTTTGTCTGTCAGACGAATTAGAACAGAGAGAATTGAGTTTATAGAGATCAGAAACACAGAAATGTGACTTACTGTAAACTCTGAGGTTGTAAGATGCAGTGAAAACTTTTCCTTTAGAGTCAACTTTATAAATCCCAGAGTCTCTCCTCTGCAGGTCTGAAGAGGAAGAGTCCAGAGGTTTTATTCCAGTGACGTCTGTTCATATAAGTTTCTTTGAATATGTTGAGTTCTGTCTTATTCACCATGGCAACAGTCCCCCTGTCATGTAAAATAAGAAAGTCTGGTACAGGAGCAGGTAGATCGAGGTTTCCTCCCACAGTTCCTGTCAGGTTCTTCTCCACCTTCAGAGCTGTAAAATATAAAGAGATGCAACAGTCAGTATCAGACCAGAACCTGTGATGGAGGCAACACTCATAATTAGATGGAGAGTTAGAGCTCACACAGATCTTGTCCACACTAGTACAGATATTCTCCAGAACAAGCTTTTTCTTTAACATTTCCGTCTTCACATGAGACCAGAGTTACAGGTCAGTAAAACTGAAGCTTTTTCAAATTCCTTCTCAGTAAAACGTCTTGAGACAATTTGACCTGTAACTGGTGATATATAAATAAAATAAAATTGAACTGAGGTCCAGGTTTTTAATAACTCTGGTTTATGTCCAGTTTTTTATGCATGAAAAGGAGTTTGGGAAGAAATGATGCCACAATTCAGTCCAGTCACTAATGGATCAGAACTCCTTGATAGAACTACACCATGAAGAAGAACACTCCAAGAAACTCTGAGAAAAGGTTGTTGAAAAGCATCAGTCAGTAC